>NW_024055604.1:0-90354 GCF_902713615.1 Scyliorhinus canicula | reverse complement strand
AGGAGATAATAACGGTGCACGGGAAGGATGGAGATACTAACGGTATTGGTGCAGGTTGGAGATACTAACGGTACAGGTGCAGGATGGATATACTAACGGTAATGGGGCAGGATGGAGATACTAACAGTACAGGGGCAGGATGGAGATACTAACGGTACAGGGGCAGGATGGCGATACTAACGGTACAGAGGCAGGATGGAGATACTAACGGTACAGGGCAGGATGGAGATACTAACGGTACAGGGGCAGGATGGAGATACTAACGGTACAGGGGCAGGATGGAGATACTAACGACACAGGTGCAGGATAGAGATACTAACGGCATTGGGGCAGGATGAAGATAGTAACGACACAGGGGCAGGATGGAGACACAAACGGTACAGGGGCAGGATGGAGATACTAACGACACAGGGGCAGGATGGAGATACTAACGACACAGGGTCAGGATGGAGATACTAACGGTACAGGTTCAGGATGGAGATACTAACGGGAAAGGGGCAGGATGGAGATACTAACGGAACAGGGAAAGGATGGAGATACTAACGGTATTGGGGCAGGTTGGAGGTACTAACGGTGCAGGTGCAGGATGGATATACTAACGGTAATGGGGCAGGATGGAGATACTAACGGTACAGGGGCAGGATGGCGATACTAACGGTACAGAGGCAGGATGGAGATACTAACGGTACAGGGGCAGGATGGAGATACTAACGACACAGGGGCAGGTTGGGGATACGAACGGTACAGGGGCAGGATGAAGATACTAACAGCACAGGGGCAGGATGGATATGCTAACGGTAATGGGGCAGGATGAAGATACCAACGGTACAGGGGCACGATGGAGATACTAACGGTACAGGGGCAGGATGGAGATACTAACGGTACAGGGGCAGGATTGAGATAGTAACGGTACAGGGGCAGGATGGAGGGGCACAGTGGCAGGATGGATATACTAATGGTACGGGGCTGGATGGAGATACTCACGGTACAGTGGCAGGATGGAGATACTAACGGTACAGGGGCAGGATGGAGATACTAACGGTACAGGGGCAGGATGGTGATACTAACGGTACAGGGGCAGGATGGAGATACTAACGGTACAGGGGCAGGAGGAGATACTAACGACACAGGGGCAGGATGGGGATACTAACGGTACAGGGGCAGGATGGAGATACTAACGGTACAGGGGCAGGATGAAGATACTAACGGTACATGGGCAGGATGGAGATACTAACGGTACAGGGGCAGGATGGAGATACTAACGGTACAGGGGCAGGATGGAGATACTAACGGTACAGGGTCAGAATGGAGATACTAACGGGAAAGGGGCTGGATGGAGATACTAACGGTATTGGGGCAGGATGGAGATACTAACGGGAAAGGGGCAGGATGGAGATACTAACGGTATTGGGGTAGGATGGAGATACTAACGGTACAGGTGCAGGATGGATATACTAACGGTACAGGGGCAGGAGGGAGATACTAACGGTACAGGGGCAGGATGGAGATACTAACGGGAAAGGGGAAGGATGGAGATACTAACGGAACAGGGACAGAATGGAGATACTAACGGTATTGGGGTAGGATGGAGATACTAACGGTACAGGTGCAGGATGGATATACTAACGGCACAGGTGCAGGATGGAGATACTAACGGTACAGGGGCAGGATGGAGATACTAACGGTACGGGGGCAGGATGGAGATACTAACAGTACAGGGGCAAGATGGAGATACTAACGGTACAGGGGCAGGATGGAGATACTAACGTCACAGGGGCAGGATGGAGATACTAACGGTACAGGAGCAGGATGGAGATACTAACGGTACAGGGGCAGGATGGAGATACTAACGGTACAGGGGCAGGATGGAGATGCTAACGACACAGGGGCAGGATGAAGATACTAACGGTACAGGGGCAGGATGGAGATACTAACGGCACAGGTCTTCCCCCTTATTCAGCCTCTGTTTCCTCGGCCTTTCAGACTCACTTACACTGGCATTTCAACTTCTAATTCCATGTCAGATTCTCTCCTCTCTGAACCCAAACAGAAGAAGACAGAGGAACACAAGGAGGCCATTCGGCCCATCGAGTCGTCTCTGCCAATCAATGAGATCATGACTGAAATGAAATGATAATTGTCTTTCCCACTTTCCCCCTTAGCCCCATAACCTTTGGTTCTCTTGCTGATTAAAAATCTGTCTATCTCAGCCTGGAACATACCTAATGACCCAGTCTCTGCAGTGTCTGTGGCAAAGAATTCCACAGATTCACTACCCTCAGAGAGAAGAAGTTCCTCCTCATCTCTCTTAAATGGGCAGCCCCTTACTCTGAGATTATGTCCTCTGGTTCTAGACTCTCCCACAAGGGAGACATCCTCTCAGCATCTACCCTGTCAACCCCTGGGAATCCTGTGTGTATCAATACGTTCACCTCTCATTCCTCTCAATGCGAGTGAGTACAGACCTAACCTACTGAGCCTCACAAAAGAAAATCCCTCCGTATCAAGGATCAACTCCGTAAATATTTGTGGGCAGCCTCCAATACCAGCATGACTTTCCTTATACAATGGGACCAAACTGCTCACAGTATTCCAGGTCTGACACAACTAGTATAATAGCACAGTGGTTAGCACTGTTGTGCCACAGAGCCATGGTCCCAGCTTCGATTCCCTGAGCTGCAGCTTTCTGCCATTTTATGCAATAAAATTCTAGTCAGTTCCTCAATTCTCCCTCCCAAAGTGCATAACTTCACATTTTCATGCATTATATTCCATTTGCCAAGTTTTTAATCTCTCACTTAACCTGTCTATATCCATCTGCAAACTGTCACCCTCGCGACTTGCTGTCCTATCTATGATTGTGTAATCCACAAACTTAGCAATAGTACATTTAATTCCTCTGTCAAAGTCATTGATGTACAGGGCAGCACGGTGGCGGTGGTTAGCACTGCTGCCTCACGGCACTGATGTCCCAGGTTCGATACCGGCTCTGAGTCACTGTCAGTGTGGAGTTTGCACATTCTCCCCGTGTTTGTGTGGGTTTCACCCCCACAACCCAAAGATGTGCAGGGTAGGTGGATTGGCCACACTAAATTGCCCCTTAATTGCAAAAAATAAGTGGGTGCTCTAAATTTATTTTAAAAGTCTCGTTAATCATTGTGGCCCCAGCACTGATCACTGCGGCACTTCACTAGTTACACGTTGCCATCCTGAAAATACCCCTCTTATACCGACTCTCCGTCTTATTAATTATCCAATCCTCTCTCCATGCTAATGTACTGCCCTAACTCCATGTGCTCTAATGTTATTAAGTAGCCGTGAGTGTGGTACCTTAACAAATACATTTTGGAAATCCAAGTATATCGACTCATCATTCTCATTACCACTTCAATCATTCTAATCAATCTGCGAGGAATGATTTCCCCTCCATGAAGCCATGCTGTTTAGCTCCCAGGGCTAATCGCTGGCTTTGAAAGCAGACCAAGGCAAGCGAGCAGCACGGTTCGATTCCCGTAACAGCCTCCCCGAACAGGCGCTGGAATGTGGCGACTAGGGGCTTTTCACAGTAACTTAATTGAAGCCTACTCGTGACAATAAGCGATTTTCATTTTTTTCATTTCATGCTGATTCTGCTTGACTATATTCTGTGTTTCTAAATGCTCTGCTATGACATCCATTATAATGATGTGGAGATGCCGGCGTTGGACTGGGGTGAGCACAGTAAGAAGTCTTACAACACCAGGTTAAAGTCCAACAGGTTTGATTCAAACACGAGCTTTCGGAGCGCAGCTCCTTCCTCAGGTGAATCCTGAGGAAGGAGCTGCGCTCCGAAAGCTCGTGTTTGAATCAAACCTGTTGGACTTTAACCTGGTGTTGTAAGACTTCTTACTATTCTTTATAACGAACACTGAACATTTTCCAATGACAGATGTTGAGCTGACTGGCTGACAGTTACCTGCTTTGTGTCTCTCTCTCTCCCTTTTTGAACAGTGTGTCACATTGGCAGCTTCTCAATCCTCAGGGACTTTTGCAGAGTTGGAGGATTTTTGGATGATTATTGCCAGTCCATCCACTATTCAGCAGCCTGTGTGTGGAGAGAGAAAGGGAGTTAGTGTTTCAGCTCTGATCAGAAGGAGGAAAAGTTTCAGATGTAATAGGTTTGAAAGAAGGGCTGAGTGGGCCAAGGACAAAAGGAAGGTGTGTGATGGTGAGGAAGAGAGGAGAGAGTGAGTGTGTGAATTGCGCTTTCACGTATCTGATCGTCAGTCCAGAAGTAAAACACTCGAACGCGTCAGTAACGAATATTCGTTTATTTACGGCCGGGACAAATCTCTAAGCAGTCGGGTAACCACCTTCGAGAAGTGCCATAGTCCAAAATATGGACTGTCTCTTTATACAATCACAGCTTAGAGGTGGTCCCTTTAAATTCCTAGATACACCTATGATTTGGCAAGGATCCAGAACATGTACATATATGGAATTATTCTTCGAGGTCGGGAGGTTATTTTTGACATAATCATTATCACAAGTCACTATTAATAAAGGTTTTTGTATCCCATGGCCATCTGGCTTAACTCATTCCAAAGCCCATTCCTTTACATTTCAATGTTTATTTGTCTCAACTGGTCAAACGAGCTTAATTGTGCTATCTCTGCAATAAAGTAACGCTTCCCATTCATTCCATTCTTTGACTTTTTGACCTCTCTGCTTTCACAGATGCGGGTCAGAACATTAAATAGTACCAAAGCCACACTCTCCTCTTTCCATCCCATAACCTTCTGACATCTCTGCTTTCACAGATGCCGGTCAGAACATTAAATAGTACCAAAGCCACACTCCCCTCTTTCCATCCCATAACCTTCTGACATCTCTGCTTTCACAGATGCTGGTCAGAACACGCTCCCTTTATTTCATCCCTTGACCTGTTGACATCTCTTTCACAGAGCTTTTCAGAACTGTTATATTAACCCTATCAGCGAAGTTCCAAATGAAATCCACTTCTACATTCCCCCCTTTGATCATTCCATGATCACATAACACTCAGGATACTTTAGATGGAAATGAGAACGAGGCGGAGGTACTCCTCCTCTACTAGGCTCCGGCAGGATGCCACTTCCTCATATAGGTCAGGGGTAGATGGAACCAGTTTTTCTTTTTCGTCTAGGGCGGATCTCTGAAGCATCTGTGGTAATGCAGTGGCACCCAAACGGTTGCATAGGCATTTCACACCTGTAGCTATGATACAGAGCAACAAACAGATGGTAACGAAGATAATGAGCCCATGGAATAGGTAAGTGGCCCAAGAATTGGACCACATCCAGCTCCACCAGTCAGCCTGACCGGCGAGTCGCAAGCGCTGTACTCCATCTCTGATATGGGTTACCAGACGCGTGATATTCTCTGAACTGTCTGGAATGTAAGTGCAACATTCGGTCCCTATGATAGCACAGGTCCCCCCTTCTTTGGCTAGTAAATAATCCAGGGCCATGCGATTCTGTAGGGCTACCGTTCGTACGGCTACCAACTCTGCACTGAGTTCACTAAATCCCTCCGCGGTGTCATTTGCAACCTGTTCCAATAGGTCGCGGAGGAGCGCGTACTTCTTGAGGGACCAGATGGCGCCTATTTGGGGCCATAAGAGGGAAGTCACTACCTCCCACGGTGGTACTGACCTCTGGGCTCGAAAGTGGGGATGATGTCCGAGCTGGGCATAGTGTGTAGTACCCGGAACAACGAAACCCAAGTAGCACGACCCTGCCCAGTCAGTGGGGAGCCAGGGGTAAGCCTTATGGCCACAAATGAAGTAGGTGCCATTATAGGAGGTGAGGCTAGTTACCATCGAGGAGGTCCATATTTGGGTCTAATCAGGGCCCCCTGTGTGGTTAATAATGTTATTGATGATGGCGTGGCCTTTCCAGTCAGTAAGACCAAAAGTGTACTTCCATGAACTGGTTCCTAACACATATGTTCCAGGAGTTCGTACTTCCCGGAGTAAGCAGACCGTTCCGGTCTGGGGGTTCTGGATATTGAAGAACGGGGGTGTGCGATCTGCTGAGTAAGATGGCTGTCGCCAACCAAAAAAATCCCGCAAAGGGTAGCCGGCACTCAGCCATTCTTGGGCTGCTTCCCTGTGGTTTACAGAGGAGGACCTGGAGGCCCTGGTTGGTAAGGCAGAGTGACTAGTTACTGTCCCGTTCTGGAATATAACCCATTCAGTCGTCTGTTCGATCGAGAAAGGAACAGATATCAAGGGAACGCCTCCATGGGCATGGGTCGGGACCTGTGTACATACCCAGCAAGAGGAGACACCCACTTTCTTAGCATAGACATAGGACATAAACAGAAATGAATTTGCCGTTACATGGTGCGTTGCCCGCTTCCTTCTGGAAGGCGAGTAGGGGTGAGTAGTCCTTGGTGGTAAAATTTGTACCCTGTCCTTATCAATGCACCGGTGGTTCCACCTGCATGTGCGGCGATCGTACATTAGAACCATGTACGTAATCAGGAATCGGCGCTTCTGGTCGTCGGGAGGAACGGTGGTCGGGCAGTTTCTGATAGCGGTGGTGATCCATCGGAGATCTGTTGTTGTTCCACATCGTGGGGTTCCTTCCCGGCACATGGGTGGGTGTCGGCTTCCGTACAGGCATCTCCTTCTTTCGGATGCAGCGAGAGAGAGCAGGGTGGCGAGTATTGTGACGGCGAAGAGGGGCCTCATCCTGGTACTCGTGTTCCTAGGACTTAAAGGAAAAGTTTAGAACATCATGGATACTTAATTAACTTACAATGGTGCATATGTACCCATGCGTTTCGTCCCTCCACTTTTACTGCAGTGGGGGTAGTGAGTAGAACCTGTAGGGGACCATCCCATCGAGGTTCCAAACCTTTACGTGTCCAATTTCGAATTAGGACATAATCCCCAGGGTTGATGGAGACGTCATGAGTAATGGATGGGACTTCTTCCTGGGTGGCACGAACTCGGGAGTGTAATCCTTTCAAAATTCTAGTTAGTGTTAATATATAATTAGCCATCTCGGTAGTCATGTAATGGAATTGAACATTCCGTGGAACACTGCTGTCCCAAGGCGTTCGAAAGGGTCTGCCATATAGTATTTCCGCTGGGCTTAGGCGAGTTTTTCCTGCGGGGGTGGAACGTAGCTGGAAGAGTGCTAAAGGCAGGAGTTTGAGCCAAGTGGCCCCAGTGTCTGCTTGTAGTTTAGCAAGTTTAGTCTTTAGAGTCTGATTAGCCCTTTCCACCACTCCAGCGGCTTGTGGTCTGTAGGCACAATGAAACTGTTGCTTTATTCCAAGCAGAGCACAGAATTCCTTATTGATTTGACCTATGAAGTGGGGACCATTGTCAGAGCTCAGCCGGGCTGGAATTCCAAATCGCGGAACAATTTCTCGCATTAACACCTTAACTACTGTCGAGGCCTTGTTATCCGTAGTCGGGTAGGCCTCGATCCATTTGCTAAAAGTGTCCACAATGACTAACACATATTTATAGCATTGACATCTTTCCAACTCAATGTAATCCATTTGTAGGGTCTCAAATGGACCCTCAGGTAAGGGGGTTGTGCCAGGATCACAGGGGACGGCCTTACCGGGGTTGTGCTGTTGACAGATTAGGCACCGACTGCTAATTTGTTGGGCCATTTCTTGCAGTCGTGGGTGCCACCAGCTTTTTAACAATATGTCCCCTGTAGCAC
Source organism: Scyliorhinus canicula (assembly GCF_902713615.1). NCBI lineage: Eukaryota > Metazoa > Chordata > Chondrichthyes > Carcharhiniformes > Scyliorhinidae > Scyliorhinus > Scyliorhinus canicula. The sequence goes on along the minus strand of NW_024055604.1, from coordinate 82,648 downwards.
GAGCTCCACAGTGAGTTGCAAAGTGTACACATTCGGTCACCCAGGCTGCTAATGCATCGGTCATACATGTTTGTCCTACCGGGGTGACCCACAGCTTATTTTCATTATCATATATACATCCTAAGTTTTTCCACATATTTACAGCAGCTGCAGGAGCGTCCTCCTGCATTTGGATGATGTCAGCAATGGTTGGCATAGGTTTTTCAGAGGGAGACTTTTCCGGGGGGGTTTTAGTCTGCCTCATCATTCTAGGCACCATTAGTTTGCCAGATTTAGAAATTTCTTTTGCCTTCTCGTCCGCTCTCCTGTTGCCCGTTTCCACCAGTCCCGTGCCTATTGTATGCGCTGCGCATTTTATCACCGCTATCTTGTCTGGGAGCAGAAGGGCCTGCAATAACTGGGTTACTAACTGCTGGTGTGAGATGGGTGTACCAGCGGAGGTTAGAACTCCTCTGTTTTTCCATAATTGCCCGAAATCATGTACTACCCCGAAGGCGTATCGGGAATCTGTATAAATATTAACCTTCCTCCCCTGTGCCAATATGCATGCTCGTATTAACGCAAACAATTCTGCCTGTTGGGCAGAAAAGGGAACTTCAAATGCTGCTGCTTCTACTACGTCACCGTCTTGATCGATGATTGCATAGCCAGATTGTCTATCCCCCCTTACGCCGACGGAAGAACTTCCATCGGTGAAAAAGGAACAATCTGCACTTGGGAGGGGTATATCGGAGAGGTCGTCTCGAACCGAGGAGACTTCCTGCAACAGTTGCAGACAGTCATGAGTTGGGTCGAGCATGTCTGTGGGAGGATGCGTCAAAAAGTCAGCAGGGTTGATAGTGGTGCAGTGGGCAAACTGGACTTTCGGGTTATTAAGGAGAGCAATCTCATATTTGTTCTGACGAGCCATCGTGAGATGCTGAGTCTGTAGCTGTCCCAAAAGGGCCGTAACAGAATGGGAACTATAGACAGTGATATCTTGTTGGAGGGTAATATTAGCAGCCGATTGCAGGCTGTTGTAGATAGCTGCAAGAATTTGGGTACAGATAGGATAGCCAAGGGCTACCGGATCGAGTTTAGAGGAGTAGTATGCAACCGGGTGACAGCGGTCGCCGTGGCGTTGGGTCAGGACAGCTGTGGCGCAGTCGGCAAGGACTGTGCAATAGAGCTGAAAAGGGCGATCATATAAGGGTCGACCAAGGGCAGGGGCCTGGAGGAGTGCCTCCTTGAGGCGGTTAAAGGCCAGTGCGGCTTCCGGGGACAAGGAAAAAGTACCGGGTTCATTGGTGTAGGGGGTAAGGAGGCGGGAATCCAGAGTAATATTCGGGATCCACTGACGGCAATAATTGACCATGCCGAGCCACTGACGGAGCTGCTTGGCCGTCGTTGGGGGTGGGAAATCGCAGATAGGGCGGATCCGGTCTGGATCTAAGGAACGAGAGGTGGCAGATATCCTAACACCTAGGAACTTAACAGTAGGCTGAGCAATCGTAACCTTCAAGGGAGAGACAATGTAACCAAGGGAAGCCAGAAAATTGAGTAAAAGTTGAGTATCGGCCCGACATCCCTCCTCAGTCGGGTTAGCGATCAAGAGATCGTCAACGTACTGAACAAGAGTGGAGCCCTGGGAGAAGGAGAGGGATTGTAGTTGGCGTTGGAGACAGCGGGAGAAAAGAGTGGGAGAGTGAATAAAACCTTGAGGCAACCGTGTCCAAGTATATTGTTGGCCATTATAAGTGAATGCAAAGAGATACTGGCATGATGGATCGAGTGGCAGAGCGAAAAAGGCATGCTGGAGGTCTACAAGGGAAAAAAATAGTGCATCTGCAGGGACCTGGGCGAGAATATGAGCAGGGTTAGGAACAAGGGCGTGGAGAGGTTGAACAATAGAATTGATAGCACGTAAGTCCTGTACGAGGCGGTACTGATCTGGTTTCCCAGGTTTGGGCACCGCTAGGATGGGGGTATTGCACGGAGACTGACAAGGAACTAGGATGCCCTGGTCGAGAAGTTTAGCTATGAGTGCATCGATGGAGTGGCGAGCTTGTGCCTTAATGGGATATTGGCGGATCGAAGGGAGCTGAACATCGGGGAGGAGAGGAATAGTGATAGGCTGGGTAGGGACGAGACCAACATCAAACTTATCCGCATCCCATACGTGGGGAGAAACAGTCGCATCGGTCCGGGCGCGATGGTGTAAAAGAATGGACTGGGATGTAGCTGGTTGTGACATGTATGTAATGGTGAGACCGCCAGGGAGGAGTTGGGGTTCCAGAAGAGAGGGGTCAGACTGGTCCAACGCCTGTCGGACCATTGGCCCTAGATCCTTGGCATGGTGGGGGTAGTGGACATGGCGGGTGACATGCGGGGCGGTGTACCCGTCTTGGCGCCATAGCCAGGTAGGCACTTGCGCCGCATCCGCAGTCCCTTGGGGCCCGCTCACAGAATCAAAAAGGGTGACTGAGAATTCTTGTTCAAGATGAGGGCTGTAAGAATCGACCAGGCCTTCATCGGCTCCGGTCGAGTCATAAGCCAGCGTGACATGGAACAACCGCTCAGGCATCAAATGAAGTGCCCACCATTGCGGGTGCACATGGGTGAGCAACTGGCGTGGTATGCTGGGTGAATGGGCAGTGATCCCGTTATCCCCACATTCCAGATGTATTCCAAAGGCACAGAGAAGGTCTCGGGCCAGTAGATTACAATCTAGTCCGGTTGTAACAATAAATCGGTGCTGGAGCGTGTCGCCCTGGTAGGAAACGGGCACAGGGAAAGAAATGGGGTAACTAGCTACCTGTCCCTGGAAACCAGATAGTTGCTGGGTCTCTGATGAGAGGGGAAGGTTGAGGTGAGCCTGTACAGAAGACATGGTAGCGCCCGTGTCTATGAGAAACGGGTAAGAGTGACTGTAAATGGTTAAAGAAAGAACAGGTTCAGAATCAGGGGAGGTTAAACGAGAAGGCAACATCGACTGTCAGTTTTGTTGGAAGGGGTTATTCTGAGTGAACGGAGTAGTGACTGGAGCAGCCACTGCGGGCGCTCCCCTGCCCCGTCCTCCCCCTCTATGACCCCCTCCGCCGTGGTTAGGGTGCGTGGGACAGCTACGAGCATAATGCCCTGGCTGACCACAACTATAACAGAGCCTTGCCTGTTGTGGTGGTTGTGCGGGGGTAGGTGCTACCTGGGTCGGCGCTGGTGAATAATAGGGAGATGGGGGAAGGGGGGGGGTACTGGTAGGGTGTGGCATAGGGATAAAAGGGGGGTAGCGCGTAGGCCGCCGCTGCTCCCGGGGGGGCATACGGAGGCCCATAGAGCGGTGCTTGGGGCCCGTTTGGATGGGGGGTATATCCTCCACTCTGTGGGGTCACCCAAGCAGGGGCGCGGCACTGAGGTTCCACCTGGCAGCCCGTGTTATCAGGCTCCCGGGAGGGTGTTGGTACCTCCTGGGCGTCTTTTCTAAGGACATACTCAGTCTTAATTTTAGGGGTTACTTTAGACGGACCCTCAGGTGAGCTGTTTTTCCAGTAGTACCTCACAGCTCGTGCCATTTGGGTGGGGCTATTATCGGACCAATCCATATTGTTAGTCTTAATTGCATCTGATAAGGAGATGGGCAGGCAGCTCAAGAGCATGGCACAATACTGTGGGCTGTTTTTGCCAGCACGGTAATTAGCGTCTCCGGCTTGATTACGGTAGGCCTCATTAAAACGCTCTAAAAAGGAGTCGGCTTCCTCATCCTTGCGGGGTTTGGTCTCAAGTATTCTAGTAATATCTACAGGCTTTTGAAGAGTAGTGTCTAAGGCAGCAAAAATAGCATCTTGGCGTAGCTGGTCCGCCTGGTGGAGCACGTTAAGGGACGCTAAAGACACAGGGAGGGTAATAGTAGGATTCTGCTGTTGTAAGACATTGCAGAAGCGAACGTGTTCCTCTGGGCGCAAGACCCGCTGGACCAAGGCCCATAAGTCTCGTGCTTCGGCCTCATATACACGAATTGTGCATTGGAGTTGGTCAACAAAGGCACTAGGGGACACTTTCCTATCTGGTATTCCAGCCAGTAGGGACATGATCTCATTGGGTTTCCACGGAAAATAAATATTCATGGTACGTTCAGCATTAGGGTTGCCCGCGTTTGCATTAGGGTCATAGGCAGGATTTGGCACCTGGCGCATTGGCATCTGTCGTGGTGCGGGTGAGGGATGGTCGAGGGCTGGTGGAGGAGGAGGAGGAGGAGGAGGTGCCTCCTCGTCCTCATCCTGGTCTTGGAAAAGACTATCTAATTGTTTTCCCAATTCCTCCTTTAACTGGACTAATTGCATGAATGGTCTCCCTTTTCCCCTTGTTCTCGACCTTGTACTCATGGCCGGGGGTTGATATGCTGGTTGGGGCGATGGTGCATAAGGTGGTGGATTCTGAATGGGCGCGTTAGGTGGAGACTGGGGAGGCTTCTGACGTCCCCCGCAATTGAACAGATGTTCCTCATCCCCATCGTCCCCTTCCTCCCAACCTTGCTTCGCATTGCTGTCCGGCGCCGGGGTAGGAGTAGCATTCTTACGTTCTTTATATTCTTTACATTCCCTCTTTAAGACCTCTACTGTTTTAACAATTCCCCCTTTGGTGAGGCCAATACCCAATTTTGAGGCATTTGCCTGCCAGCTAGCCAGTATAGAGGCATCTTTCACTGACTGACAGTATTCCCTCCACAAGGCAATTCATTTCTTTGCGGTGGAACCGCAATTGGTTTTCCAGATTACTTGTTGGGCCTCCAGGACAGGACCCAAATCTTTAGGTCCCCCCAGAGGCCATTTATCTTCGCCTAGGCTCTTATGGAGGGCCGCCGACAATTGTCGGAGTTGCTTAGAATGTTCAGGGTATTGTTCACACAGAGTTTGGAGCGCACTGCCCGAGTCATTACAAGTGTCTACCGTATTACCCATGGTGGAAATCTAATTCGGTAGACAATTGGAAAATTAAACGATTTGTAATCACAGAAATAAAAGTTAACTATTAAAACGAAAGCAATTTTTTAAATCAAATCTGTGAGGAAACGATATGCCTGAAATGAATAATTAGTTGTAGTAAGATGTTTACATCAAAGATACTTTTAAACTATCAAAGTGAAACAAGCCCATATACAATACAGTCGTTAAAACTTAATAACTCTTCGAAAGAGAATATAAACCCAGGGAGCCGAAGCAGCAGCACTCTGTAACAGCAACAGGAGAGAGAGAAAAAGAGAGAGAGAGAGAGAGAGAGAGAGAGACGTAGCCTGCTGGAGAAAGACAAGGAAAGCAGCCGAGTTTAAACAGCTAATACAACTCAAGAAGACCAGATTTTAAGTGGTTATTAGCTTACTTCACTTCCTTAATAACGCAGGACCCAGGACACCAATGCTATTAAGGGGTAAGTAGGTAAAATTCTTCGGTGAAAGTATGGGTTATACCGGGGGATAAGCTCCGAGAACCCCGCCCGTAACTTCCAGAGAACGCTGCCTGGAATCACGGCGGCAGTCCCGTCCGGAGCCCACAGCCAGGAATCGTCCCCTAGCAGTCCTGAGAACACCGCCCGTAACTCCAGCGAACGCTGCCTGGAATCACGGCGGCAGTCTCAGGCTGCCCCTAGCAGTCCTGGCAACCCCGCCCGTAACTCCAGCGAACGCTGCCTGGAATCACGGCGGCAGTCCCAGGCTGCCCCTAGCAGTCCTGATAACCCCGCCCGTAACTCCAGAGAACGCTGCCTGGAATCACGGCGGCAGTCTCAGGCTGCCCCTAGCAGTCCTGGCCACCCCGCCCGTAACTCCAGGGAACGCTGCCTGGAATCACGGCGGCAGTCCCAGGCTGCCCCTAGAGACGATAACCGCAGGGTTCACTCACTTACCCTCTTTAAAACGGGTTCGCTGGACTGACCTGGATCTCGCAGAGGCTTCTCGACAAACCAACGGCAAGGCTGAGCAACGATCAAACTAGTAGTAGGCGAATACCAAGGTGGAAAAGAAATGTTTACTCACGTTGGGGGCCAAATTCGTCCTCTACTTTGAACGAGCTCAGTCGATTACGCCGGTTAGTTGCGCAGACCCCTCTGGAGATCCCCGTACGGGCCAACAAATGTGAATTGCGCTTTCACGTATCTGATCGTCAGTCCAGAAGTAAAACACTCGAACGCGTCAGTAACGAATATTCGTTTATTTACGGCCGGGACAAATCTCTAAGCAGTCGGGTAACTACCTTCGAGAAGTGCCAAAATCCCAGAATAAGGACTGTATTTTTATACATTTTACAGCTTAGGGGTGGTCCCCTTAAATTCCTAGATACACCTATGATTTGGCAAGGATCCAGAACATGTACATATATGGAATTATTCTTCGAGGTCGGGAGGTTATTTTTGACATAATCATTAGCACAAGTCACTACTAATAAAGGTTTTTGTATCCCATGGCCATCTGGCTTAACTCATTCCAAAGCCCATTCCTTTACATTTCAATGTTTATTTGTCTCAACTGGTCAAACGAGCTTAATTGTGCTATCTCTGCAATAAAGTAACGCTTCCCATTCATTCCATTCTTTGACTTTTTGACCTCTCTGCTTTCACAGATGCGGGTCAGAACATTAAATAGTACCAACGCCACACTCCCCTCTTTCCATCCCATAACCTTCTGACATCTCTGCTTTCACAGATGCCAGTCAGAACATTAAATAGTACCAAAGCCACACTCCCCTCTTTCCATCCCATAACCTTCTGACATCTCTGCTTTCACAGATGCTGGTCAGAACAAGCTCCCTTTATTTCATCCCTTGACCTGTTGACATCTCTTTCACAGAGCTTTTCAGAACTATTATATTAACCCTATCAGCGAAGTTCCAAATGAAATCCACTTCTACAAGTGAGAAAAAAGTCCAGGGCCAAAGGGGATGGAAATTGGGGAAGAACAGAAAGGAAAGCTGAGTCTGGAGCAGGTGAGCTGCGAAGTGAAATCAATGCAATGAAAGAAAAGGAAAGGAAAGTGGAGGAGAGTTTGCGCTGTGAAATGGTTCAGCTCAATGTTTCTCTCAGTCGCCTTCAGTCTGCAATAAGCATCCGCTTCATGGAGCCTCTGTCCCGGGCTCTGAGACTCGATGTTACTGCGGCTGCGCACGGCCCCGCTCAGCTTCCGGCTGCCACAGCGCACATGCTCCACGGCGAGAGGCCTGCGCACAGAGGCCCATCTGATGCAGATAGGCCGTATTCATAAGCGCCGTGCATTCTGGGAACGTGAGGCCGCCATATGAATACAAACTGCAGAAGATCAGAACCAATCAGAGCCAAGCCAGATCTTTAGAACATAAGACATAGGAGCAGAATCAGGCCTCCGACACGTCCGTACGTCCGTACGTCCGTACAGGGGCAGGATGGAGATACTAACGGTACAGGTTCAGGATGGAGATACTAACGGGAAAGGGGCAGGATGGAGATACTAACGGAACAGGGAAAGGATGGAGATACTAACGGTATTGGGGCAGCATGGAGATACTAACGGTACAGGGGCAGGATGGAGATACTAACGGTACAGGGGCAGGATAGAGATACTAACGGTACAGGGGCAGGATGGAGATACTAACGGTACAGGGGCAGGATGGAGATACTAACGGTACAGGGGCAGGATGGAGATACTAACGACACAGGGCAGGATGGAGATACTAACGACACAGGGCAGGATGGAGATACTAACGGCACAGGGGCAGGATGGAGATACTAACGTACAGGGGCAGGATGGAGATACTAACGGACAGGGGCAGGATGGAGATACTAACGGTACAGGGGCAGGATGGAGATACTAACGTACAGGGGCAGGATGGAGATACTAACGGTACAGGGGCAGGATGGAGATACTAACGGTACAGGGGCAGGATGGAGATACTAACGGTACAGGGGCAGGATGGAGATACTAACGGCACAGGGGCAGGATGGAGATACTAACGGTACAGGGGCAGGATGGAGATACTAACGGTACAGGGGCAGGATGGAGATACTAACGGTACAGGGGCAGGATGGAGATACTAACGGCACAGGGGCAGGATGGAGATACTAACGGTAACAGGGGCAGGATGGAGATACTAACGGTACAGTGGCAGGATGGAGATACTAACGACACAGGGGCAGGATGGAGATACTAACGGTACAGGGGCAGGATGGAGATACTAACGGTACAGGGGCAGGATGGAGATACTAACGGTACAGGGGCAGGAGGAGATACTAACGACACAGGGGCAGGATGGAGATACTAACGGCACAGGGGCAGGATGGAGATACTAACGGTACAGGGGCAGGATGGAGATACTAACGACACAGGGGCAGGATGGAGATACTAACGACACAGGGGCAGGATGGAGATACTAACGGTACAGGGGCAGGATGGAGATACTAACGGACACAGGGGCAGGATGGAGATACTAACGGTACAGGGGCAGGATGGAGATACTAACGGTACAGGGGCAGGATGGAGATACTAACGGTACAGGGGCAGGATGGAGATACTCACGGTACAGGGGCAGGATGGAGATACTAACGGTACAGGGGCAGGATGAGATACTAACGACACAGGGGCAGGATGGAGATACTAACGGTACAGGGGCAGGATGGAGATACTAACGACACAGGGGCAGGATGGAGATACTAACGGTACAGGGGCAGGATGGAGATACTAACGGTACAGGGGCAGGATGGAGATACTAACGGTACAGGGGCAGGATGGAGATACTAACGGAACAGGGGCAGGATGGAGATACTAACGGTACAGGGCAGGATGGAGATACTAACGGTACAGGGGCAGGATGGAGATACTAACGGTACAGGGGCAGGATGGAGATACTAACGGTACAGGGGCAGGATGGAGATACTAACGGTACAGGGGCAGGATGGAGATACTAACGGTACAGGGGCAGGATGGAGATACTAACGGTACAGGGGCAGGATGGAGATACTAACGGTACAGGGGCAGGATGGAGATACTAACGGTACAGGGGCAGGATGGAGATACTAACGGTACAGGGGCAGGATGGAGATACTAACGGTACAGGGGCAGGATGGAGATACTAACGGTACAGGGGCAGGATGGAGATACTAACGGTACAGGGGCAGGATGAAGATACCAACGGTACAGGGGCACGATGGAGATACTAATGGTACAGGGGCAGGATGGAGATACTAACGGTACAGGGGCAGGATGGAGATACTAACGGTACAGGGGCAGGATGGAGATACTAACGGTACAGGGGCAGGATGGATATACTAACGGTACAGGGGCAGGATGGATATACTAATGGTACGGGGCTGGATGGAGATACTCACGGTACAGGGGCAGGATGGAGATACTAACGACACAGGGGCAGGATGGAGATATTAACGGCACAGGGTCAGGATGGAGATACTAACGGTACAGGTTCAGGATGGAGATACTAACGGAACAGGGAAAGGATGGAGATACTAACGGTATTGGGGCAGGTTGGAGATACTAACGGTACAGGTGCAGGATGGATATACTAACGGTACAGGGGCAGGATGGCGATACTAACGGTACAGAGGCAGGATGGAGATACTAACGGTACAGGGGCAGGATGGAGATACTAACGGTACAGGGGCAGGATGGAGATACTAACGACACAGGGGCAGGTTGGGGATACTAACGGTACAGGGGCAGGATGAAGATACCAACGGTACAGGGGCACGATGGAGATACTAACGGTACAGGGGCAGGATGGAGATAGTAACGGTACACGGGCAGGATGGAGGGGCACAGTGGCAGGATGGATATACAAATGGTACGGGGCTGGATGGAGATACTCACGGTACAGTGGCGGGATGGAGATACTAACGACACAGGGGCAGGATGGAGATACTAATGGTACAGGGGCAGGATGGAGATACTAACGGTACAGGGGCAGGAGGAGATACTAACGACACAGGGGCAGGATGGGGATACTAACGGTACAGGTGCAGGATGAAGATACTAACGGTACAGGGGCGGGATGGAGATACTAACGGTACAGGGGCAGGATGGAGATACTAACGGTACAGGGGCAGGATGGAGATACTAACGGTACAGGGGCAGGATGAAGATACTAACGGCACAGGGGCAGGATGGAGATACTAACGGTACAGGGGCAGGATGGAGATACTAACGGTACAGGGGCAGGATGGAGATACTAACGGTACAGGGGCAGGATGGAGTACTAACGGTACAGGGGCAGGATGGAGATACTAACGGTACAGGGGCAGGATGGAGATACTAACGGCACAGGGGCAGGATGGAGATACTAACGGTACAGGGGCAGGATGGAGATACTAACGGTACAGGGGCAGGATGGAGATACTAACGGTACAGGGGCAGGATGGAGATACTAACGGTACAGGGGCAGGATGGAGATACTAACGGCACAGGGGCAGGATGGAGATACTAACGGTACAGGGGCAGGATGGAGATACTAACGACACAGGGGCAGGATGGAGATACTAACGGTACAGGGGCAGGATGGAGATACTAACGGTACAGGGGCAGGATGGAGATACTAACGGTACAGGGGCAGGATGGAGATACTAACGGTACAGGGGCAGGATGGAGATACTAACGGTACAGGGGTAGGATGGAGATACTAACGGTACAGGGGCAGGATGGAGATACTAACGGCTACAGGGGCAGGATGGAGATACTAACGGTACAGGGGCAGGATGGAGATACTAACGGTACAGGGGCAGGATGGAGATACTAACGGTACAGGGGCAGGATGGAGATACTAACGGTACAGGGGCAGGATGGAGATACTAACGTCACAGGGGCAGGATGGAGATACTAACGGTACAGGAGCAGGATGGAGATACTAACGGTACAGGGGCAGGATGGAGATACTAACGGTACAGGGGCAGGATGGAGATACTAACGGTACAGGGCAGGATGGAGATACTAACGGTACAGGGGCAGGATGGAGATACTAACGGAACAGGGGCAGGATGGAGATACTAACGGTACAGGGGCAGGATGGAGATACTAACGGTACAGGGGCAGGATGGAGATACTAACGGGACAAGGGGCAGGATGGAGATACTAACGGAACAGGGGCAGGATGGAGATACTAACGGTACATGGGGCAGGATGGAGATACTAACGGTACAGGGACAGGATGGAGATACTAACGGTACAGGGGCAGGATGGAGATACTAACGGTACAGGGGCAGGATGGAGATACTAACGGCACAGGGGCAGGATGGAGATACTAACGGTACAGGGGCAGGATGGAGATACTAACGGTACAGGGGCAGGATGGAGATACTAACGGTACAGGGGCAGGATGGAGATACTAACGGTACAGGGGCAGGATGGAGATACTAACGGTACAGGGGCAGGATGGAGATACTAACGGTACAGGGGCAGGATGGAGATACTAACGGTACAGGGGCAGGATGGAGATACTAACGACACAGGGGCAGGATGGAGATACTAACGTACAGGGGCAGGATGGAGATACTAACGGTACAGGGGCACGGATGGAGATACTAACGGTACAGGGGCAGGATGGAGATACTAACGGTACAGGGGCAGGATGGAGATACTAACGGTACAGGGGCAGGATGGAGGGGCACAGGGGCAGGATGGATATACTAATGGTACGGGGCAGGATGCAGATACTCACGGTACAGGGGCAGGATGGAGATAATAACGACACAGGGGCAGGATGGAGATACTAACGGTACAGGGGCAGGATGGATACTCACGGTACAGGGGCAGGATGGAGATACTAACGACACAGGGGCAGGATGGGGATACTAACGACACAGGGGCAGGATGGAGATACTAACGACACAGGTGCAGGATGGAGATACTAACGGTACAGGGTCAGAATGGAGATACTAACGGGAAAGGGGCTGGATGGAGATACTAACGGTATTGGGGCAGGATGGATATACTAACGGCACAGGGGCAGGATGGAGATACTAACGGTACAGGTGCAGGATGGAGATTCTAACGGTACGGGGGCAGGATGGAGATACTAACGGTATTGGGGCAGGATGGAGATACTAACGGTACAGGGGCAGGATGGAGATACTAACGGTACAGAGGGCAGGATGGAGATACTAACGACACAGGGGCAGGATGGAGATACTAACGGCACAGGGTCAGGATGGAGATACTAACGGGAAAGGGGCAGGATGGAGATACTAACGGAACAGGGAAAGGATGGAGATACTAACGGTACAGGGGCAGGATGGAGATACTAACGGTACAGGGGCAGGATGGAGATACTAACGGTACAGGGGCAGGATGGAGATACTAACGGTACAGGGGCAGGATGGAGATACTAACGGGAAAGGGGCAGGATGGAGATACTAACGGAACAGGGAAAGGATGGAGATACTAACGGTACAGGGGCAGGATGGAGATACTAACGACACAGGGGCAGGATGGAGATACTAACGGTACAGGTTCAGGATGGAGATACTAACGGGAAAGGGGCAGGATGGAGATACTAACGGAACAGGGAAAGGATGGAGATACTGACGGTATTGGGGCAGGTTGGAGATACTAACGGTACAGGGGCAGGATGGATATACTAACGGTACAGGTGCAGGATGGAGATTCTAACGGTACAGGGGCAGGATGGAGATACTAACGGTACTAGGGGCAGGATGGAGATACTAACGGTACAGGGGCAGGATGGAGATACTAACGGTACAGAGGCAGGATGGAGATACTAACGACACAGGGGCAGGATGGAGATACTAACGGCACAGGGTCAGGATGGAGATACTAACGGGAAAGGGGCAGGATGGAGATTCTAACGGTACGGGGGCAGGATGGAGATACTAACGGTACATGGGGCAGGATGGAGATACTAACGGTACAGGGGCAGGATGGAGATACTAACGGTACAGAGGCAGGATGGAGATACTAACGACACAGGGGCAGGATGGAGATACTAACGACACAGGGGCAGGATGGAGATACTAACGGTACAGGGTCAGGATGGAGATACTAACGGTACAGGGGCAGGATGGAGATACTAACGGAACAGGGAAAGGATGGAGATACTAACGGTAATGGGGCAGGTTGGAGATACTAACGGTACAGGGGCAGGATGGAGATACTAACGGTACAGGGGCAGGATGGAGATACTAACGGTACAGGGGCAGGATGGAGATACTAACGGTACAGGGGCAGGATGGGATACTAACGGTACAGGGGCAGGATGGAGATACTAACGGTACAGGGGCAGGATGGAGATACTAACGACACAGGGGCAGGATGGAGATACTAACGGCACAGGGTCAGGATGGAGATACTAACGGTACAGGGGCAGGATGGAGATACTAACGGTACAGGGGCAGGATGGAGATACTAACGGTACAGGGGCAGGATGGAGATACTAACGGTACAGGGGCAGGATGGAGATACTAACGGTACAGGGGCAGGATGGAGATACTAACGGTACAGGGGCAGGATGGAGATACTAACGGTACAGGGGCAGGATGGAGATACTAACGGTACAGGGGCAGGATGGAGATACTAACGGTAACAGGGCAGGATGGAGATACTAACGGTACAGGGGCAGGATGGAGATACTAACGGTACAGGGGCAGGATGGAGATACTAACGGTACAGGGGCAGGATGGAGATACTAACGGTACAGGGGCAGGATGGAGATACTAACGGGAAAGGGGCAGGATGGAGATACTAATGGAACAGGGAAAGGATGGACATACTAACGGTACAGGGGCAGGATGGAGATACTAACGACACAGGGGCAGGATGGAGATACTAACGGTACAGGTTCAGGATGGAGATACTAACGGAAAGGGGCAGGATGGAGATACTAACGGAACAGGGAAAGGATGGAGATACTAACGGTATTGGGGCAGGTTGGAGATACTAACGGTACAGGGGCAGGATGGATATACTAACGGTAATGGGGCAGGATGGAGATACTAACGGTACAGGGGCAGGATGGAGATACTAACGGTACAGGGGCAGGATGGAGATACTAACGACACAGGGGCAGGATGGAGATACTAACGGTACAGGGGCAGGATGGGGATACTAACGGTACAGGGGCAGGATGAAGATTCCAACGGTACAGGGGCAGATGGAGATACTAACGGCACAGGGGCAGGATGGAGATACTAACGGTACAGGGGCAGGATGGAGATACTAACGGTACAGGGGCAGGATGGAGATACTAACGGTACAGGGCAGGATGGAGATACTAACGGTACAAGGGGCAGGATGGAGATACTCACGGTACAGGGGCAGGATGGAGATACTAACGACACAGGGGCAGGATGGAGATACTAACGGTACAGGGGCAGGATGGAGATACTAACGGTACAGGGGCAGGATGGAGATACTAACGTACAGGGGCAGGATGGAGATACTAACGGTACAGGGGCAGGATTGAGATACTAACGGTACAGGGGCAGGATGGAGATACTAACGGTACAGGGGCAGGATGGAGATACTAACGGTACAGGGAGCAGGATGGAGATACTAACGGTACAGGGGCAGGATGGAGATACTAACGTACAGGGGCAGGATGGAGATACTAACGGTACAGGGGCAGGATGGATATACTAACGGTACAGGGGCAGGATGGAGATTCTAACAGTACAGGGGCAGGATGGAGATACTAACGGTACAGGGGCAGGATGGAGATACTAACGGTACAGGGGCAGGATGGAGATACTAACGGGACAGGGAGAGGCTGGAGATTCTAACGTTACAGGGGCAGGATGGAGATAGTAACGGTACAGGGGCAGGATGGAGGGGCACAGGGGCAGGATGGATATACTAATGGTACGGGGCAGGATGGAGATACTCACGGTACAGGGGCAGGATGGAGATACTAACGGTAGAGGGGCAGGATGGAGATACTAACGGTACAGGGGCAGGAGGAGATACTAACGACACAGGGGCAGGATGGAGATACTAACAGAAAGGGAGCAGCATGGAGATACTAACGGTACAGGGGCAGGGTGGAGATACTAACAGTAAAGGGGCAGGATGGAGATAGTAACGGTTTTGGGCAGGATGGAGGGGCACAGGGGCAGGATGGATATACTAATGGTACGGGGCAGGATGGAGATAGTAACGGTACAGGGGCAGGATGGAGATACTAACGGTACAGGGGCAGGATGGAGATACTAACGGTACAGGGGCAGGATGGAGATACTAACGGTACAGGGGCAGGATGGAGATACTAACGCTACAGGGGCAGGATGGAGATACTAACGGTACAGGGGCAGGATGGAGATACTAACGACACAGGGGCAGGATGGAGATACTAACGGTACAGGGGCAGGATGGAGATACTAACGACACAGGGGCAGGATGGAGATACTAACGGTACAGGGGCAGGATGGAGATACTAACGGTACAGGGGCAGGATGGAGATACTAACTGTACAGGGGCAGGATGGAGATACTAACGGTACAGGGGCAGGATGGAGATACTAACGACACAGGGGCAGGATGGAGATACTAACGGTACAGGGGCAGGATGGAGATACTAACGGTACAGGGGCAGGATGGAGATACTAACGGTACAGGGGCAGGATGGAGATACTAACGACACAGGGGCAGGATGGAGATACTAACGACACAGGGGCAGGATGGAGATACTAACGGTACAGGGGCAGGATGGAGATACTAACGGTACAGGGGCAGGATGGAGATACTAACGGTACAGGGGCAGGATGGAGATACTAACGGTACAGGGGCAGGATGGAGATACTAACGGTACAGGGGCAGGATGGAGATACTAACGGTACAGGGGCAGGATGGAGATACTAACGGTACAGGGGCAGGATGGAGATACTAACGGACACAGGGGCAGGATGGAGATACTAACGGTACAGGGGCAGGATGGAGATACTAACGGTACAGGGGCAGGATGGAGATACTAACGGTACAGGGGCAGGATGGAGATACTAACGATACAGGGGCAGGATGGAGATACTAACGGTACAGGGGCAGGATGGAGATACTAACGACACAGGGGCAGGATGGAGATACTAACGGTACAGGGGCAGGATGGAGATACTAACGGTACAGGGGCAGGATGGAGATACTAACGGTACAGGGGCAGGATGGAGATACTAACGGTACAGGGGCAGGATGGAGGGGCACAGGGGCAGGATGGATATACTAATGGTACGGGGCAGGATGAAGATACTCACGGTACAGGGGCAGGATGGAGATACTAACGGTACAGGTGCAGGATGAAGATACTAAAGGTAATGGGGCAGGATGGAGATACGAACAGTACAGGGGCAGGATGGAGATACTAACGGTACAGGGGCAGGATGGAGATAGTAACGGTACAGGGGCAGGATGGAGATAGTAACGGTACAGGGGCAGGATGGAGGGGCACAGGGGCAGGATGGATATACTAATGGTACGGGGCAGGATGAAGATACTCACGGTACAGGGGCAGGATGGAGATACTAACGACACAGGGGCAGGATGAAGATACTAACGGTACAGGGGCAGGATGGAGATACTAACGACACAGGGGCAGGATGGAGATACTAACAGAAAGGGAGCAGGATGGAGATACTAACGGTAGAGGGGCAGGTTGGGGATACTAACGGTACAGGGGCAGGGTGGAAATACTAACAGTAATGGGGCAGGATGGAGATAGTAACGGTTTTGGGGCAGGATGGAGGGGCACAGGGGCAGGATGGATATACTCATGGTACGGGGCAGGATGGAGATAGTAACGGTACAGGTGCAGGATGGAGATACTAACGGTACAGGGTCAGAATGGAGATACTAACAGAACAGGGACAGGATGGAGATACTAACGGTATTGGGGCAGGATGGTGATACTAACGGGAAAGGGGCAGGATGGAGATACTAACGGAACAGGGACAGGATGGAGATACTAACGGTATTAGGGTTGGATGGAGATACTAACTGTACAGGGGCAGGATGGAGATACTAACGGTACAGGGACAGGATGGAGATAGTAACGGTACAGGGACAGGATGGAGATACTAACGGTCCAGGGGCAGGATGGAGATACTAACGGTCCAGGGGCAGGATGGAGATACTAACGGTGCAGGGGCAGGATGGATATACTAACAGTACAGGGGCAGGATGGAGATACTAACGGTACAGGGGCAGGATGGAGATACTAACGGTACAGGGGCAGGATGGAGATACTAACGGTACAGGGGCATGGATGGAGATACTAACGGTACAGGGGCAGGATGGAGATACTAACGGTACAGGGCAGGATGGAGATACTAACGACACAGGGGCAGGATGGAGATACTAACGGTACAGGGGCAGGATGGAGATACTAACGACACAGGGGCAGGATGGAGATACTAACGGTACAGGGGCAGGATGGAGATACTAACGGTACAGGGGCAGGATGGAGATACTAACGACACAGGGGCAGGATGGAGATACTAACGACACAGGGGCAGGATGGAGATACTAACGACACAGGGCAGGATGGAGATACTAACGGTACAGGGTCAGAATGGAGATACTAACGGTACAGGGGCAGGATGGAGATACTAACGGTACAGGGGCAGGATGGAGATACTAACGGCACAGGGGCAGGATGGAGATACTAACGGTACAGGGGCAGGATGGAGATACTAACGGTACGGGGGTAGGATGGAGATACTAACGGTATTGGGGCAGGATGGAGATACTAACGGTACAGGGGCAGGATGGAGATACTAACGGTACAGAGGCAGGATGGAGATACTAACGACACAGGGGCAGGATGGAGATACTAACGGCACAGGGTCAGGATGGAGATACTAACGGGAAAGGGGCAGGATGGAGACACTAACGGAACAGGGAAAGGATGGAGATACTAACGGTACAGGGGCAGGATGGAGATACTAACGGTACAGGGGCAGGATGGAGATACTAACGGTACAGGGGCAGGATGGAGATACTAGCGGTACAGGGGCAGGATGGAGATACTAACGGGAAAGGGGCAGGATGGAGATACTAACGGAACAGGGAAAGGATGGAGATACTAACGGTACAGGGGCAGGATGGAGATACTAACGACACAGGGGCAGGATGGAGATACTAACGGTACAGGTTCAGGATGGAGATACTAACGGGAAAGGGGCAGGATGGAGATACTAACGGAACAGGGAAAGGATGGAGATACTAACGGTATTGGGGCAGGTTGGAGATACTAACGGTACAGGTGCAGGATGGATATACTAACGGTAATGGGGCAGGATGGAGATACTAACGGTACAGGGGCAGGATGGAGATACTAACGGTACAGGGGCAGGATGGAGATACTAACGACACAGGGGCAGGATGGAGATACTAACGGTACAGGGGCAGGATGGGGATACTAACGGTACAGGGGCAGGATGAAGATTCCAACGGTACAGGGGCACGATGGAGATACTAACGGTACAGGGGCAGGATGGAGATACTAACGGTACAGGGGCAGGATGGAGATACTAACGGTACAGGGGCAGGATGGAGGGGCACAGTGGCAGGATGGATATACTAACGGTACAGGGGCTGGATGGAGATACTCACGGTACAGGGGCAGGATGGAGATACTAACGACACAGGGGCAGGATGGAGATAGTAACGGTAAGGGGTAGGATGGAGATAGCAACGGTACAGGGGCAGGATGGAGATACTAACGGTACAGGGGCAGGATGGAGATACTAACGGTACAGGGGAAGGATAGAGATACTAACGGTACAGGGGCAGGATGGAGATACTAACGGTATTGGGGCAGAATGGAGATACTAACGGTACAGGTGCAGGATGAAGATACTAACGGTAATGGGGCAGGATGGAGATACGAACAGTACAGGGGCAGGATGGAGATAGTAACGGTACAGGGGCAGGATGGAGATACGACACAGGGGCAGGTTGGGGATACTAACAGTACAGGGGCAGGATGGAGATACTAACGGTACAGGGGCAGGATGGAGATACTAACGGTACAGGGGCAGGATGGAGATACTAACGGGACAGGGAGAGGCTGGAGATTCTAACGTTACAGGGGCAGGATGGAGATAGTAACGGTACAGGGGCAGGATGGAGGGGCACAGGGGCAGGATGGATATACTAATGGTACGGGGCAGGATGGAGATACTCACGGTACAGGGGCAGGATGGAGATACTAACGGTAGAGGGGCAGGATGGAGATACTAACGGTACAGGGGCAGGAGGAGATACTAACGACACAGGGGCAGGATGGAGATACTAACAGAAAGGGGCAGGATGGAGATACTAACGACACAGGGGCAGGATGGAGATACTAACGGTATTGGGGCAGGATTGAGATACTAACGGTACAGGGGCAGGATGGAGATACGAACGGTACAGGGGCAGGATGGCGATACTAACGGTACAGGGGCAGGATGGAGATACTAACGGTACAGGGGCAGGATGGCGATAGCAACGGTACAGGGGCAGGATGGAGATACTAACGGTACAGGGGCAGGATGGAGATACTAACGGTACAGGGGCAGGATGGAGATACTAAGGACACAGGGGCAGGATGGAGATACTAACGATACAGGGGCTGGATGGAGATACTAACGGTACAGGGGCAGGATGGAGATACTAACGGTAGAGGGGCAGGTTGGGGATACTAACGACACAGGGGCAGGATGGAGATACTAACGGTACAGGGGCAGGATGGAGATACTAACGACACAGGGGCAGGATGAAGATACTAAAGGTAATGGGGCAGGATGGAGATACGAACAGTACAGGGGCAGGATGGAGATACTAACGGTACAGGGGCAGGATGGAGATAGTAACGGTACAGGGGCAGGATGGAGGGGCACAGGGGCAGGATGGATATACTCATGGTACGGGGCAGGATGAAGATACTCACGGTACAGGGGCAGGATGGAGATACTAACTGTACAGGTGCAGGATGAAGATACTAAAGGTAATGGGGCAGGATGGAGATACGAACAGTACAGGGGCAGGATGGAGATACTAACGGTACAGGGGCAGGATGGAGATAGTAACGGTACAGGGGCAGGATGGAGATAGTAACGGTACAGGGGCAGGATGGAGGGGCACAGGGGCAGGATGGATATACTAATGGTACGGGGCAGGATGAAGATACTCACGGTACAGGGGCAGGATGGAGATACTAACGACACAGGGGCAGGATGGAGATACTAACGGTACAGGGGCAGGATGGAGATACTAACGACACAGGGGCAGGATGGAGATACTAACAGTAAGGGAGCAGGATGGAGATACTAACGGTAGAGGGGCAGGTTGGGGATACTAACGGTACAGGGGCAGGGTGGAAATACTAACAGTAATGGGGCAGGATGGAAATAGTAACGGTTTTGGGGCAGGATGGAGGGGCACAGGGGCAGGATGGATATACTAATGGTACGGGGCAGGATGGAGATAGTAACGGTACAGGTGCAGGATGGAGATACTAACGGTACAGGGTCAGAATGGAGAGACTAACAGAACAGGGACAGGATGGAGATACTAACGGATTGGGGCAGGATGGTGATACTAACGGGAAAGGGGCAGGATGGAGATACTAACGGAACAGGGACAGGATGGAGATACTAACGGTATTAGGGTTGGATGGAGATACTAACTGTACAGGGGCAGGATGGAGATACTAACGGTACAGGGACAGGATGGAGATACTAACGGTATTGGGGCAGGATGGTGATACTAACGGGAAAGGGGCAGGATGGAGATACTAACGGAACAGGGACAGGATGGAGATACTAACGGTATTAGGGTTGGATGGAGATACTAACTGTACAGGTGCAGGATGGATATACTAACGGTACAGGGGCAGGATGGAGATACTAACGGTACAGGGACAGGATGGAGATAGTAACGGTACAGGGACAGGATGGAGATACTAACGGTCCAAGGGCAGGATGGAGATACTAACGGTACAGGGGCAGGATGGAGATACTAACGGTACAGGGGCAGGATGGAGGGGCAGAGGGGAAGGATGGATATACTAATGGTACGGGGCAGGATGGAGATAGAACATAGAACAGTACAGCACAGAACAGGCCCTTCGGCCCTCAATGTTGTGCCGAGCCGTGATCACCCTACTCAAACCCACGTATCCACCCTATACCCGTAACCCAACAACCCCCCCCCCCTAACCTTACTTTTATTAGGACACTACGGGCAATTTAGCATGGCCAATCCACCTAACCCGCACATCTTTGGACTGTGGGAGGAAACCTGAGCACCCGGAGGAAACCCACGCACACAGGGGGAGGACGTGCAGACTCCACACAGACAGTGACCCAGCCGGGAATCGAACCTGGAGCTGTGAAGCATTTATGCTAACAACCATGCTACCCTGCTGCCCCAAAGATGTTTCCTCCCACAGTCCAAAGATGTGCGGGTTAGGTGGATTGGCCATGCTAAATTGCCCGTAGTGTCCTAAAAAAGTAAGGTTAAGGGGGGTTGTTGGGTTACGGGTACAGGGTGGATACGTGGGTTTGAGTAGGGTGATCATTGCTCGGCACAACATCGAGGGCCGAATGGCCTGTTCTGAAAAAAAAAAATACCTGCCAGCCACAATCTGGGCCACAAGCTCATCTACCTTGTTCCGTACACTGCGGGCATTTTAATATTGCACCTTTAATTCCCTATTGACTGTCCCTTTTTGTTTTCTTAGTGTGGTGGACCTTGGTTTACTGAGCCTTTCCATACACTGTGTCATATTTTGTGACATGGGGACTATCGTAACCTCTCCTGAGCTCTGTCTTTTCGTGATTTTTTGTAATCCTAAGCAGCTACGCTTCCCACTGATTCCTTCACCTCTTGGTTCCCTGACTTTCCCTTCCCCCCCAATCTCTAGTTTAAAGTCCTATTGACCACCCTATTTACTCTTTTCGCCAGAACACTGGTCCCAGCTTGGTTCAGGTGGAGACCATCCCAACGGTATAGGTCCCCCTGTCCAAAACTGATGCCAGTGTCCCAGGAAAAGGAACCCCTCTTTCTTATTTTAGGTCAGTACACAGCGGCCATTTTAGGTCAGTACACAGTGGCCATTTTAGGTCAGTACACAGCGACCATTTTAGGTCAGTACACAGCGGCCATTTTAGGTCAGTACACAGTGGCCATTTAGGTCAGTACACAGTGGCCATTTTAGGTCAGTACACAGCGGCCATTTTAGGTCAGTACACAGTGGCCATTTTAGGTCAGTGCACAGCGGCCATTTTAGGTCAGTACACAGCGGCCATTTTAGGTCAGTACACAGCGGTCATTTTAGGTCAGTACACAGCGGCCATTTTAGGTCATTGCACAGTGGCCATTTTAGGTCAGTACACAGTGGCCATTTTAGGTCAGTACACAGCGGCCATTTTAGGTCAGTGCACAGTTGCCATTTTAGGTCAGTACACAGTGGCCATTTTAGGTCATTTCACAGCGGCCATTTTAGGTCAGTTGACGGCGGCCATTTTATGTCAGTTCACGGCGGCCATTTTATGTCAGTTCACTGCGGCCATTTTAAGTCAATTCACGGTGGCCATTTTATGTCTGTTCACGGTGGCCATTTTATGTCAGTACACAGCGGCCATTTTAGGTCAGTACAGAGCGGCCATTTTATGTCAGTTCACGGCGGCTATTTTATGTCAGTTCAAGGCGGCCTTTTTATGTCAGTTGACGGCCATTGTGTCCTCAGTGCCGTAGGCAGCTGTGCTAACCATTGTGCCCTGTGCCACTCACACTGAGGCTTTTCTGTCAGTTGTACTGGTTGATGTAAAATAAACTGAAGTAAGAGTGGTATTTAAACAGTGAGATGTTGGGATATGATGTTGGCCTTCATTGCAAGAAGGATTTGAGTTCAGATTGACAGATGTCTTACTGCAGTTATACAAGGCCTTGGTGAGACATCACCTGGAGTACTGTGTACCGTTTCTGTCTCCCAAACTAAGAAAGGATATAGTTGGCAGAGAGGGGGAGCAGTGGAGGGTCAATCAGCTGATAGTGAGGTTGCCGGACTGTCCCGTAAGGACCAGGTGCCCCCCCACAGCCAACACTGCCAGTGCTCACCCACAGCCAACACTGCCAGTGCCCCCCCCCCCACAGCCAACACTGGCAGTGATACCCCCCCAGCCAGCACTGCCAGTGCCCCCCCCCCCCCCACAGCCAGCACTGCCAGTGATACCCCCACAGCCAACACTGCCAGTGATACCCCCACAGCCAGCACTGCCAGTGAAACCCCACACAGCCAGCAGTGCCAGGGCTCCCCCACAGCCAACACTGCCAGTGATACCCCCCACAGCCAGCACTGCCAGTGATGCCCCCACAACCAACACTGCCAGTGATACCCCCCACAGCCAACACTGCCAGTGATACCCCCCACAACCAACACTGCCAGTGCTCCCCCCCACAACCAGCACTGCCAGTGATCCCTCCCCCACAGCCAACACTGCCAGTGCTCCCCCAGCCAGCACTGCCAGTGATCCCTCCCCACACAATCAGCCCTGCCAGTGCTCCCCACAGCCAGCACTGCCAGTGATCCCCCCACAGCCAGCACTGCCAGTGCCCGCCCACAGCCAGCACTGCCAGTGATCCCTACCCACACAGCCAGCACTGCCAGTGCTCCCTCCCCCCACAGCCAGCACTGTCAGTGCTCCCTCCCCCACAGCCAACACTGCCAGTGCTCTCCCCCACAGCCAGCACTGCCAGTGCCCCCCCCCCACTGCCAGCACTGCCAGTGCTCCACCCACAGCCAGCACTGCCAGTGATCCCTCCCACAGCCAACACTGCCAGTGATACCCCCCCACAGCCAGCACTGCCAGTGCCCACCCACAGCCAGCACTGCCAGTGATCCCTCCCACAGCCAACACTGCCAGTGATACCTCCCACACAGCCAGCACGGCCAGTGCTCCCTCCCCCACAGCCAGCACTGCCAGTGATACCCCCAAAGCCAGCACTGCCAGTGATACACCCCACACAGCCAACACTGCCAGTGATACCCCCCACACAGCCAGCACTGCCAGTGCTCCCTCCCACAGCCAGCACTGCCAGTGCTCCCCCACAGCCAGCCCTGCCAGTGCCCACATACAGCCAACACTGCCAGTGCTCCCCCACAGCCAGCCCTGCCAGTACACCCCCACACAGCCGGCACTGCCAGTGCTCCCCCCACACAGCCAGCACTGCCAGTGATACCCCTCACAGCCAGCCCTGCCAGTGCTCACTCCCCCACAGCCAGCACTGCCAGTGCTCCCCCTCAGCCTAGCCTGCCAGTTCTCCCACCACCGTCAGCACTGCCAGTGCTCCCCTCCACATCCAGCACTGCCAGTGATCCCTCCCAACACATCCAGCACTACCAGTGCTCCCTCCCCACACAGCCAGCACAGCTCGTGCTCCCCCCACAGCCAGCACTGCCAGTGCTCCCCCCACAGCCAGCACTGCCAGTTCCCCCCACAGCCAGAACTGCCAGTGCCCCCCTTCCAGTACTGCCAGTGCCACCCCACAGCCAGAATTTCCAGTTTCCCCACAGCCAACACTGCCAGTGCCCCCCCCTCACAGCCAGCACTGCCAGTGCTCTCCCACAGCAGGAACTGCCAGTTCCCCCAGAGACAACCCGGTCAGTGCTCCCCCCCACCGCAAGCAATGCCAGTGCTCCCCCCACAGCCAGCACGGCCAGATACCCCCCACAGCCAGACCTGCCAGTGCTCTCCCCACAGGCAGCACTGCCAGTGCCCCCACAGCCAGCACTTCCAGTGCTCCCCCACAGCCAGCCCTGCCAGTGCCCTCCCCAGCCAGCACTGCCAGTGCTCCCCCACACAGCCAGCACTGCCAGTGCTCCCCCACACAACCAGCACTGCCAGTGCTCCCCCACAGCCAGCACTGCCAGTGCTCCCCCCACAACCAGCACTGCCAGTGATACCCCACAGCCATCCCTGCCAGTGCTCCCCCACAGCCAGCACTGCCGGTGCTCCCCCCACAGCCAGCACTGCCAGTGCTCCCCCCACAACCAGCACTGCCAGTGATAACCCACAGCCATCCCTGCCAGTGCTCCCCCACAGCCTGAACTGCCAGTGCTCCCCCCACAGCCAGCACTGCCAGTGACCCCACCCCGACAGCCAGCACTGCCAGTGCCCTCCCCAGCCAGCACTGCCAGTGACCCCACCCCGACAGCCAGCACTGCCAGTGCTCCCCCCGCAGCCATCACTGCCAGTGCTCCCTCCCCCCACAGCCAGCACTGCCAGATACCCCCCACAGCCAGCACTGCAAGTGCTCACCCCACAGCCAGCACTGCCAGTGCTCCCGCACACAGCGAGCGCTGCCAGTGATACCCCCGCAGCCAGTACTGCCAGAGTTCCCCCCACAGCCAGCACTGCCAGTGATACCCTCCACACAGCCAACACTGCCAGTGCTCCCCCCACAGCCAGCACTGCCAGTGACACGCCCCACACAGCCAACACTGCCAGTGCTCCCCCCACAGCCAGCACTGCCAGATACCCCCCACAGCCAGTATTGCCAGTGTTCCCACCCCCACAGCCAGCACTACCAGTGCCCCCACCCACACAGCCAGCATTGCCAGTGCCCCACCCCCACAGCCAGCACTACCAGTGCCCCCACCCCCACTGCCAGCACTACCAGTGCCCCCACCCCCACAGCCAGCACTGCCAGTGCCCCCACCCCCACAGCCAGCACTACCAGTGCCCCCACCCCCACTGCCAGCACTACCAGTGCCCCCACCCCCACAGCCAGCATTGCCAGTGCTCCCACCCCCACAGCCAGCACTGCCAGTGCCCTCCCCAGCCAGCACTACCAGTGCCCCCCCCCCCCCCCAGCCAACACTGCCAGTGCTCCCCTCAGCCACAGCTGATTGGCTGAGAGGCTGTCAGTCAGCGGCTGGAGCTGCTGATTGGCTGAGAGGCTGTCAGTCAGCGGCTGGAGCTGCTGATTGGCTGAGAGTCTGTCAGTCAGCGGCTGGAGCTGCTGATTGGCTGAGAGGCTGTCAGTCAGCGGCTGGAGCTGCTGATTGGCTCAGAGGCTGTCAGTCAGCGGCTGGATCTGCTGATTGGCTGAGAGGCTGTCAGTCAGCGGCTGGAGCTGCTGATTGGCTGAGAGGATGTCAGCCAGCGGCTGGAGCTGCTGATTGGCTGAGAGGCTGTCAGTCAGCGGCTGGAGCTGCTGATTGGCTGAGAGTCTGTCAGTCAGCGGCTGGAGCTGCTGATTGGCTGAGAGGCTGTCAGTCAGCGGCTGGAGCTGCTGATTGGCTGAGAGGCTGTCAGTCAGCGGCTGGATCTGCTGATTGGCTGAGAGGCTGTCAGTCAGCGGCTGGAGCTGCTGATTGGCTGAGAGGCTGTCAGCCAGCGGCTGGAGCTGCTGATTGGCTGAGAGGCTGTCAGCCAGCGGCTGGAGCTGCTGATTGGCTGAGAGGCTGTCAGTCAGCGGGTGGAGCTGCTGATTGGCTGAGAGGCTGTCAGTCAGCGGCTGTAGCTGCTGATTGGCTGAGAGGCTGTCAGTCAGCGGCTGGAGCTGCTGATTGGCTGAGAGGCTGTCAGTCAGCGGCTGGAGCTGCTGATTGGCTGAGAGGCAGTCAGCCAGCGGCTGGAGCTGCTGATTGGCTGAGAGGCTGTCAGTCAGCGGCTGGAGCTGCTGATTGGCTGAGAGGCTGTCAGTCAGCGACTGGAGCTGCTGATTGGCTGAGAGGCTGTCAGTCAGCGGCTGGAGCTGCTGATTGGCTGAGAGGCTGTCAGTCAGGTTGATTTACTCATTAATTTAATAATTGATGTAACCGGATATTTCACCGCGATCTTGATCTGCTCCCTGATCCTGGACTGAGTCACCACATAAATAAATGTGTTTGTGCAGCAACTTACATCCTGCAGCATAAATCCGACTTCTTGTAAATTATATTGAGGATCGGTGAGGTAATCTAATCCATTCAAATCCAAATAGAAAAATTTAATAACGTTCACGGTCCAGAGGAGAATGAAAGTCCCGGAGATGCTGAAGAGTAAAATCATTGCCTTCCTTCTGCTCTCCATCTCTGGGTCTGTGCGATTGTCTCCCTGACTCTGAGCCCTCAGTGTCTTCCGGACCCGACTGCTGAGTAAAATGTGTCTGACTGTCAGAGCGTTGGTCAACAGGATTGAGAAGAACGGGATCAATGGGGTTAAAACCTTATCAAACCAGTTATATCCAACCCATCCCGGGTCAGTCCAATAGCCGTTCTTTGTCTGACAGAACCACTGGACATTGCCGATTATCCTCACAGTTTCATATGTAAAGTACCAGGGGATGCTTTTCACACAGAGCAGGAGGCCGCTTGTGGACAGAACCACATACGCAGTTTTCCCGGTGCAATATTTAGTTTTCAGTTTCTGGCAGCGAATGGCCACAAATCGATCAAAGGAGAATGTGAGGGTGAACCAGACAGAACAGTCCCTGGCTGCAGCCGCCAGGACACAGTTAACACTGCACACAGGGGTGAGGTCCAGGAAACTCCAGGGGAAATAATAAGAATTGATCATTGTCAGTATGGGGTTAGTGATAATATACAGCAGATCCGCCGTTGCCATGGCCACCAGGTAGCGAGTGGTGCAGGTAGAGAGACCACACTTACCCCGACACAGAATCACAATTCCCAGTAAATTAACTGTCAGAGAGAGAAAGGAGAGACGCTGGAAATTACTGGATAATCAATCTCCCTGTCTGAACAGAATCTCAGCATCAATATAATGGACAGTGGGTGGGTGGGGGTGTTGGGAGAGGAGTGGGCTCAGAGATTAACATTGCAGAGAGGGAAGTAGCAAATGTATCCCCAGTGTTAAAGATGGGGAATGGAAGGGGAGTGTGAATTGCAGCCCTGTCAGTTTGATGGCAGTGGGAGGGAAATGTTTATAATTCAGATACCTTTGGGAGAGGTTACATTTCTCATTCAGTCTGATTTACAGGATTCACTCAGACCGGCCAGGTTTCCCAAACCAGATACAAACATACCAGAGATTGTCATCCCTGCTCAATTATTGGACCAATCCCCGGATTGGACCGTTCCCTGGACTGGTTTCTGATAGGGTTGGACACCACTCCAGCTTTACTGAATCTTCCACGATCAATAGTAAAAATAAATCAAACGCAGGACCTTCCCACTTCATAATCATGGGAGGAATAAAACATAGAATGTGTGGGGTTGTGGGACTATGCTGTCTGAGCCTGTGGACAGAGGATATCCAGAGTCGATAAGGTCAGTGACAGTCCTGGGAACAATATCATGATGTTTGGTGATGTGCTGCTGGTCCAGGGGGAGGTAGCAGGAGGGGGAGGTAGCAGGATGGGTCTGAGAGTTGACGGTCAGCCTCTGTGAGGAAGAAGGCAGTACACCAGACAATAATGGCAACACCCTTGTGGGCAGCTCAGATCACCAGGTCAGGTTTGGATATTAGAGAGAGGACTGGAGCAAGTTTAGAGTGAGTCAGGATTGAGTTGGTGAGAGGCACACAGAAATTGAGACGGTGGATGTCGCACTGACAGATCTCAATGAAAAGATCAAGGGCTGATAGGAGGCCAGAGGGTGGGGTCCAGGTAGAGAGAGATTACTGGAGGCGGATGGATTTCAGCACCAAATTTCCATAGAATAGACAGTGAGAAACAGCAGAGACAATATTATCTACTCACTGAACACCATCAGAATAATTGCCAAATAATTGAAAAGCAGAAGTCGGTCTCTATTATTCTTGAATTTACAACAGAATATAATAAAATCTTCCAGTCACAATGTCAACAGAAGGAAAAATGGGATTAGAAGTCTGAGTTAAAAGAAATGCAGTAACACAGAGTATTCTAAATAGGCGGCACATAGTCTGGCTCTGTGGCGCAACGGATAGCGCGGTGGACTGTCGTGTCGTGTCGTGGTGAGGCTTTCAAAGGTTGTGTGTTCGAGTCCCATCAGAGTCGCATTTCCCCACTGCAGAAAATAAGGAAGTATGGAATTGAAGGTGATTTAGCGGTTTGGATCAGTAATTGGCTAGCTGAAAGAAGACAGAGGGTGGTGGTTGATGGCAAATGTTCATCCTGGAGTTCAGTTACTAGTGGTGTACCGCAAGGATCTGTTTTGGGGCCACTGCTGTTTGTAATTTTTATAAATGACCTGGAAGAGGGTGTAGAAGGATGGGTTAGTAAATTTGCAGATGACACGAAGGTCGGTGGAGTTGTGGATAGTGCTGAAGGATGTTATAGGATACAGAGGGACATAGATAAGCTGCAGAGCTGGGCTGAGAGGTGGCAGATGGAGTTTAATGCGGAAAAGTGTGAGGTGGTTCACTTTGGAAGGAGTAACAGGAATGCAGAGTACTGGGCTAATGGCAAGATTCTTGGTAGTGTAGATGAACAGAGAGATCTCGGCATCCAGGTACATAAATCCCTGAAAGTTGCCACCCAGGTTAATAGGGCTGTTAAGAAGGCATATGGTGTGCTAGCCTTTATAAGCAGGGGGATTGAGTTTCGGAACCACAAGGTCATGCTGCAGCTGTACATAACTCTGGTGCGGCCATACCTGGAGTACTGCGTGCAGTTCTTGTCACCACATTATAGGAAGGATGTGGAAGCTTTGGAAAGGGTTCAGAGGAGATTTACTAGGATGTTGCCTGGTATGGAGGGAAGGTCTTACGAGGAAAGGCTCAGGGAATTGAGGTTGTTTTCGTTAGAGAGGAGAAGGCTGAGAGGTGACTTAATAGAGACATATAAGATAGTCAGAGGGTTAGATAGGGTGGACAGTGAGAGTCTTTTTCCTCGGATGGTGATGACCAACACGAGGGGACATAGCTTTAAATTGAGGGGTGAGAGATATAGGACAGATGTCAGAGGCAGTTTCTTTACTCAGAGAGTAGTAGGGGTGTGGAACAGCCTGCCTGCAATAGTAGTAGACTCGCCAACTTTAAGGGTATTTAAGTGGTCACTGGATAGACATATGGATGAAAATGGAATAGTGTAGGTCAGATAGGCTTCAGATGGTTTCACAGGTCGGCGCAACATCGAGGGCCGAAGGGCCCGTACTGTGCTGTAGTGTTCTATGTTCTATGTTCTATATTCCAAAGTCAACATCATTCCTGAAACTTTTCATCAAATTATTTCAATAACTATCAGAAATAACAGATCTGAGTAGTATGATATATGTTAAACAGTTTGAGTTTCTAAAGGCCGTCAGTAAGATCCGACATAACAGACTGACGAGTAATCTCAGAGCCACTGGAGTTAGGGGACACAGCAGCAGAATGCTGGCGACACACACACACAAAACAGGGAGAGGAGTTAAAGGGATTTAGACTGATTGGTGCAAGGTGGGAAGTGGTGTTCCACAAGGATCAGCACTGGGATCACTATTCTTCACCATTCCCATCAAAAGTATGGAATCGGGAAGCAGCATGAAAATTTACACAATTTACAGACACAATCAAATTGAGAGTGATAGTGAATACAGAGGAAGAATACAACTAATTACAGGCACACATTATCAGTAATTATGAATTTGCAAAGTGGGAATTTCGATGAGAAATTACTGTACCGACAGATCAGTGTCCGCTGCTGCATTTTGATCAGAACATTAAGTCCCCCAATCACTCCTTGTAAAACAAGTGTGTGAATGGACTGGAGGGGTTTCTGGGTTTAGGTGAATAGATTCACAAATCGTGTGGAGCAGAAACACAGTTCAAAAACACCCATAAAAATATATCAAACATGTGAGTTCATTTCAGAATGAATAGAAATGAGAAAATATCACAAAACCTATTGGAATACTGGACTGTTGTGGGTTTTATGAAATATTAGAGTGGGGGTGATATCTGTTCCTATTGGAGTAGGTCAATAGAAAACAGAGATAGGGACATTTCACTTCATACAATAAAAATCAAACATCTTCAAAACACAGCCAAACTCTTCCTGTTTTCAACCTATTCCAAAGTTAAAACACACAGAGAGGTCCACAGAATGGAGCGACAACTCACCAATAAAATACATCATTTCAAAATAGAACCAACTAATGTCAGTCCAGTTACTGACCCACACACAATACAATCCACACAGACAGATAGTCCCAGTAATAGAGGGATAATTAGATCAGATATTCCACTCTGGTTAGTGACCACACTCAGTACAATTCTACACTGATAGATACTCCCAGTAATCCTTGTTCCCGCTGTCAGATATTCCACTCTGGTTAGAGACCTACACTCAGTACAATTCTACACTGACAGATACTCCCAGTAATCCTTGTTCCCGCTGTCAGATATTCCACTCTGGTTAGTGACCACACTCAGTACAATTCTACACTGACAGGTACTTCCAGTAATCCTTGTTCCTGCTGTCAGATATTCCACTCTGGTTAGGGACCCACACTCAGTCCAATTCTACACTGACAGGTACTTCCAGTAATCCTTGTCCCCGCTTTCAGATATTCCACTCCGGTGAGGAACCCACACTCAGTACAATTCTGCACTGACAGATACTCCCAGTAATACTTGTTCCTGCTGTCAGATATTCCACTCTGGTTAATGACCCACACTCAGTACAATTCTACACTGACAGATACTTCCAGTAATCCTTGTTTCCCGCTGTCAGATATTCCACTCTGGTTAATGACCCACACTCAGTCCAATTCTACACTGACAGGTACTTCCAGTAATCCTTGTTCACTGCTGTCAGATATTCCACTCTGGTTAATGACCCACACTCAGTACAATTCTACACTGACAGATACTCCCAGTAATCCTTGTTCCCGCTGTCAGATATTCCACTCTGGTTAGTGACCCACACTCAGTACAATTCTACACTGACAGATACTCCCAGTAATCCTTGTTCACTGCTGTCAGATATTCCACTCTGGTTAGTGACCCACACTCAGTGTGATTTCATTCTTCCTGCCACTAAACCTTCCTTCAGAGAGATTGCCTTCACTGAGATCCAATCTGACATTGTACAAGATTCCACTCAATATAACAACTTTATTGATCTGAGATGCCGAGAGTAACAAACAGGTTTATTGTTAGTTGGTGAAATGGATTCAAACCCTAGACATTATTAACGAGATTTGCATTTAGTGAATTATATCGTTGACCAGGTGTCTGTATAACAGAGAGCAGGAGATCAGCGTTAAACATTTTTAGTCGCAGTGTAAATTCAGAGAGCCGCTCACACTCAGATTTACACAAATTCAAAGGCGATAGTCACTTACCAGGAACACCAACAATAGCCAGGATTGGGTAGAATATTTTCTCAGCCTTCTCAATTGGATCAAGCATTTTCACTGTGAAGTGATGTGTCCTTTCCTGCGATTGGCAATCTCATCTCTCTGAAACTCTGAGGTTATATAATATCCAAACTTTTAATTAAAACCCTGTGGAACCACCTCAGGGATATTGAGGTTGTGACATCGTTTAACTTATTTTTCAAAGATGTGAACAAACAGATTACGATATTGTGCTCAGTGAAAGAAAATATTATTTTTTGAGTGAGTGATCTCTTTCCAAACACTGGACTGTGTTGATCACATTGACTAACAAATAATAACAGAAAGAATGCTGTACACTCAGACACTATCAGTCCCATCTGAAGATCTCAGATTGTTTCAGTGATATCCCTCACTCCACTGTGAGCATTCAGTGATTCAGTTAAAAATTGTCAGTGTGTTTCTCTGGGTGGGCCCACTGCACTCTGGGGTGTAGCTGTCTCTGTAACTGTGACCATTCAGTGATTCAGTTCCAATTGTCAGTGTGTTTCTCTGGGTGGGTCCACTGCACTCTGGGGTGTAGCTGTCTCTGTAACTGTGACCATTCAGTGATTCAGTTCCAATTGTCAGTGTGTTTCTCTGGGTGGGTCCACTGCACTCTGGGGTGTAGCTGTCTCTGTAACTGTGACCATTCAGTGATTCAGTTCCAATTGTCAGTGTGTTTCTCTGGGTGGGTCCACTGCACTCTGGGGTGTAGCTGTCTCTATCTGTGACCATTCCTTTATTTGATATAAGTATTTTCTGAAGGTGCATAATTAGCAAATTTCAATTTCTCCAATATCTGGAACTATTTAAAGCCCAAAATCTGTGATCCCATATATAAATCTGATTCTGCCCCTCAAACAAAGAAAATCTGTAGAATCATTGGAACCTCAGAAAACTCAAAGGCTGCAGCACATTGAAACTCAACACCTCAGAGAGCAGTATTGGAACATATTCAGCTGTGAAAACTAATACCCCGTTTCTCACTGATACGAGCCGACCATCTGATACATATACTTTAACCAGGAGAGA
The DNA here is from genome assembly GCF_902713615.1 of Scyliorhinus canicula. Lineage (NCBI taxonomy): Eukaryota > Metazoa > Chordata > Chondrichthyes > Carcharhiniformes > Scyliorhinidae > Scyliorhinus > Scyliorhinus canicula. The sequence goes on along the minus strand of NW_024055604.1, from coordinate 49,398 downwards.
GGCGGGCTGAGATGTGGAGGAAGCGAGAACTGGTCTGTTAGTTGTGCTGATGGAAGACAGTGTGAGAGAGTGTGGGAGGAGATAGAATGGGAGAGAAAATGGGTGGGAGAAATAAAGGATAAAACGAGAGAAGGAGGTAGATTGTCTGACAGAAAGGGAAGCAGGGAGTGGAGACCGAGTGGGTGAGTGGATGAGGGAGGCAGATTGTGTGAGAACGATGGTGTATAGAATACTAACACAATCTTAGACGTAAGTAAAGGAGATAGCTACTGAGTGACTGAGAGAGTGGGAGAGGGAAAGAGTGTGAGAGAAAGTATGAGAGAGGAAAATAATGTGAGAGAAAGTGTGAGAGAGGGAAAGAATGTGAGAGAAAGTGTGCGAGAGGGAAAGAGAGTGAGAGAAAGTATGAGAGAGGGAAAGAGAGTGAGAGAAAGTGTGAGGGGGAAGAGAGTGAGAGAAAGTGTGAGAGAGGGACAGTGAGTGAGAGAAAGTGTCAGTGAGGGAAATAGAGTGAGAGAAAGTGTGATAGATGGAAAGAATGTGAGAGAAAGTGTGAGAGAGGGAAAGAGTGAGAGAAAGTGAGAGAGGGAAAGAGTGTTAGAGAAAGTGTGAGAGAAGGAAATAATGTGAGCGTACGTGTGAGTGAGGAAAAGAGTGTGAGTGAACGTGAGACAGAGAGAAAGAGTGTGAAAGAATGTGTGAGAGAGGGGAAGTGTGTGAGAGAAATTGTAAGAGGGAAAAATTGAAAGAGAAGTGTAAAAGAGGGAGAGAGTATGAGAGAAAGTGTGAGAGGGAAAGAGTGTGAGAGACAGTGTGAGAGAGGGAAAGTGTGAAAGTGTGAGGAGGGAAGAGCGTGAGATAAAGTGTAAGAGAGAGACAGTGTGAGAGAGGGAAAGAGATTGAGAGAAAGTGTGAGGAGAAAATAGATTGATAGAAAGAGTGAGAGAGGGAAAGAGTGTGATAGAAAGTGTGAGAGAGGGAAAAGAGTATGAGAGAAAGTGTGAGAGAGGGAAAGAGAGTGAGAGAGGGAAAGAGTGTGAGTGAAAGTGTGAGAGAGGGAAAGAGTATGAGACGAAGTGTGAGAAAGGGAAAGAGAGTAAGAGAGGGAAAGAGAGTGAGAGAGGGAAAGAGTGTGAGAGAAAGTGTGAGGAGGAAAGAGTTTGAGTGAACGTGAGACAGAGAGAAAGAGTGTGAAAGAATGTGTGAGAGAGGGGAAGTGTGTGAGAGAAATTGTAAGAGGGAAAAATTGAAAGAGAAAGTGTAAAAGAGGGAGAGAGTATGAGAGAAAGTGTGAGAGGGAAAGAGTGTGAGAGACAGTGTGAGAGAGGGAAAGTGTGAAAGTGTGAGGAGGGAAGAGCGTGAGATAAAGTGTAAGAGAGAGACAGTGTGAGAGAGGGAAAGAGATTGAGAGAAAGTGTGAGGAGGAAATAGATTGATAGAAAGAGTGAGAGAGGGAAAGAGTGTGATAGAAAGTGTGAGAGAGGGAAAGAGTATGAGAGAAAGTGTGAGAGAGGGAAAGAGAGTGAGAGAGGGAAAGAGTGTGAGTGAAAGTGTGAGAGAGGGAAAGAGTATGAGACGAAGTGTGAGAAAGGGAAAGAGAGTGAGAGAGGGAAAGAGAGTGAGAGAGGGAAAGAGTGTGAGAGAAAGTGTGAGGAGGAAAGACTTTGAGTGAACGTGAGACAGAGAGAAAGAGTGTGAAAGAATGTGTGAGAGAGGGGAAGTGTGTGAGAGAAATTGTAAGAGGGAAAAATTGAAAGAGAAAGTGTAAAAGAGGGAGAGAGTATGAGAGAAAGTGTGAGAGGGAAAGAGTGTGAGAGACAGTGTGAGAGAGGGAAAGTGTGAAAGTGTGAGGAGGGAAGAGCGTGAGATAAAGTGTAAGAGAGAGACAGTGTGAGAGAGGGAAAGAGATTGAGAGAAAGTGTGAGGAGGAAATAGATTGATAGAAAGAGTGAGAGAGGGAAAGAGTGTGATAGAAAGTGTGAGAGAGGGAAAGAGTATGAGAGAAAGTGTGAGAGAGGGAAAGAGAGTGAGAGAGGGAAAGAGTGTGAGTGAAAGTGTGAGAGAGGGAAAGAGTATGAGACGAAGTGTGAGAAAGGGAAAGAGAGTGAAAGAGGGAAAGAGAGTGAGAGAGGGAAAGAGTGTGAGAGAAAGTGTGAGGAGGAAAGAGTTTGAGAGAAAGTGTGAGAGAGGGAAAGAGTGTGAGATAAATTGTGAGAGAGGGACAGAGTGTGTGAGAAAGTGTCGAAAGGAGATGTGAGAGAGGGTGGGAGGGAGGCATGGAAGGAGGGTGAGAGAGGGACGGGGAAAGTGAGACGAGAACAGAATGTGACAGAGGGGTAAGTGCGAGACAAGGGGAAATGTGTCAGAGAGAATGGGAGAGAGGGAATGAATATCAATGAAGAAGAAAGTATGAGAGGCAGGAATTTGAGTGTGTGAGAGAGTGTGAGAGAGGGACAGACTGTGAGAGAAGGAGGGAGTGTAAGAGAGGGTGAGAGAGGGAGGGAGTGTGAGAGAGGGAGGGAGTGTGAAAGAGGGAAGGTGTGTGAGTGAGGGAGGGAGTGAGAGAGGGAGGGAGTGTGAGAGAGAGAGTGTGAGAGAGGGAGGGAGTGTGAAATAGGGAAGGTGTGTGAGTGAGGGAGGGAGTGTGAGGGACGGATATAATTTGAGAGAGGTTGATAGTTTGAGAAATGGACAGAGTACGAGAGAGGGCGAGAGTGTGAGAGAGGGAGAGCGTGAGAGAGGGAGGGTGAGAGAGTGAGGGAGTGTGAGAGAGGGAGAGAGTGTGAGAAAGGGAGGGAGTGTGAGAGAGGGAGTGTGAGGGAGGGAGGTTGTGAGGGAGGGAGAGTGAGTAAGGGAGGGAGTGTGAGAGAGGGACAGGGTGTGAGAGACGGAGAGAATATGAGAGAGGGAGGGAGTGTGACAGAAGGAGAGTGTGAGAGGGAGGGAGTGTGAGAGAGGGAGGGAGTGTGACAGAAGGAGAGTGTGAGAGGGAGTGTGTGTGAGAGAGGGTGTGAGTGAGGGAGGGAGTGTGACAGAAGGAGGGTGTGTGAGAGAGGGAGGGTGTGTGAGAGAGGGAGGGTGTGACAGAAGGAGAGTGTGAGAGGGAGGGAGTGTGAGAGAGGGAGGGAGTGTGACAGAAGGAGAGTGTGAGAGGGAGGGTGTGTGAGAGAGGGTGTGAGAGAGGGAGGGAGTCTGAGAGAAGGAGAGCGTGAGAGAGGGAGGGAGTCTGAGAGAAGGAGAGAGTGTGAGAGAGGGAGGGAGTGTGAGAGACAGAGTTTGTGAGAGGGAGGGTCTGAGAGAGGGAGCATGAGGGATGGAGACAGTATGAGAGGGAGAGTGTGTGAGAAAGGGAGGGAGTGTGAGAGAGGGAGGGTGTGAGAGAGGGAGGGAGTGTGAGAGAGGGACGGAGTGTGAGAGAGGGAGGGAGTCTGAGAGAGGGAGTGTGAGGGAGGGAGTTTGTGAGGGAGGGAGAGTGAGTGAGGGAGGGAGTGTGAGAGAGGGACAGTGTGAGAGAGGGACAGAGTGTGAGAGAGGGAGGGAGTGTGATAGAGAGAGAGTGTGAGAGGGAGGGAGTGTGAGAGGGAGGGAATGTGAGAGAGGGAGAGAGTGTGAGAGAGGGAGGGAGTGTGAGAGAGGGAGCATGAGGGATGGAGACAGTATGAGAGGGAGTGTGTGTGAGAGAGGGAGGGAGTGTGAGAGAGGGAGGGAGTGTTTGAGAGGGAAGGAGTGTGTGAGGGTGTGGATGTGAAATGGCGAGATTGTGAGAGATGGTGTGAATGTGAGAGAGGGAGAGAATGCAAGGGAGAGATAGAGTGTGAGATAGAGTGTGAGGCAGTGTGCTTGGAGATATCGGATCTGGGTATCATGGGGAAAACACAATCCGGATGAATACATTTGCTGAGTAAACAAAGTGTTCCTAAATTATAAACTCAGATACTGGATCAATTAAATATTCTGAATGCAGTATCCACCATTGAAGGTGTGAATAATTGACAGTGTGATAGGTCAGTTATTGTGCAGAGCTGGAATAGAACTTGTCTTTCCCCAGTGAGAGGTCAGAAAGCAAACACGTGGCACAGACCCTTTTAACAATAATTGTAATGAAACCTCAAAAAAGATAGACCTCCCTCTGATTATGAAATGTGCGTCTGTTGTTATTGGGAGCAACACAGATGTTTTCAGTATGAAAAGCCCAGACAGCGCCCAGGGTCAGACAGATTGGACCTTACAATGCAGTTGATGCTGTGAAGTAACCAGTCAGCTAAAGCAGACGCTGAGTTCACACATGGACACAGTGAATAGAAAGGATTACAGTGAGAATACTGGCGGTGGTGGGGAACTTGGAGGGAACCTGCACGTGTTGGCCCACATCCTCTCACAGCCAGACAACATCCAAAGCCTGAAAAGTGAGTGAAGTACCGAAGGAGAACAATTCATTCCGTTTGTCCTCAGCCTCTCTATAGATGGGCAGATCATTCAATCCGACTGCACCGCCCTTTCCCTGGAGACATACATTTGATTTCTGTCACTCCTACCATTCCCTGTGAAACCACTGTTGTATCTGCCTACACCAGTGTCCCAGGCCGTACAGACCAGATCAGAATCACTCGCTGTGTGAATGGTTTAGAAGCAGTTTTCCCTTTGGGATGATTGGATTGGCTGGGGCTGGGTTATTGGCAATAAAAGACCATGATGTGAGATTCGTTCTACACATTTCAGATTGTATGTTTTGGATAATCTGGATATAAATAAACTGTTTCCATGAACAATATAAATATCTGTTGGAAAGATGTAACTGAAATATATTATCATGCAGATACATTCAACAGAGAGTAATGCAGAGCAGGAACTGATAACACATGGCAACATGGGGAGACTGCAGGGCCACTCGCACCTCCTCCAACATTCAATTTAATCTCTGCTCAGCTTCTGCCTCAATGTCATTTCCCGCTTGCGCCTCACATCCTTTCATTACCTCATTTCCTGTAAGAATAATGGAGGCAGACACCCAAAGCAACATTTCAAACCGACTTGGACATTGAAGGCCATAAGACCAGAAGACATTGGAGCTGAACTTGGTCACTGGGCCCATCAGGTCTGCTCCGCCATTCAATCATGACTGATATGTCTCTCATCCTCAATATCCTACCTTCTCACCTTCTCCCCATAACCCCTGATCCCCTTATTAATCAAGAACCTATCTATCTCTGTCTCAAAGACACTCAGTGATTTGGCCTCCACAGTCTTCTGTGGCAAAGAGTTCCACAGATTCACCACCCTCTGGCTGAAGAAATTCCTCCACATCTCTGTTTTATAGGATCGTACCTTTTGCCTGAGATGGTGTCTTCTGGTTCTTGTTTCTCCGTTAAGTGGAAACATCCTCTCCACATCCATTCTATCCAGGCCATACAGTATCCTGTAGGTTTCCATAAGATCCCCCTCATCCTTCTAAACTCCAACGAGGACAGAGCCAGATATCCCGATGGCCTAGGAATCTGAAACCCTGCCTCCCACACCACCAGTGTAGCCACATGTTTAGCTGTACTATCCTCTTATTTCGATCCTCACTGTCACGTGGCACAGGGAGTAATCCTGAGATTACAACCCTCCGTTTGAATAACTGCCTAACTCCCTGAACTCCTTCTGCAGGACCTCATCACTCTTCCTGCCGATGTCGTTATTACCTTTGTGAACCACGACCTCTGGCTGTTCACCCTCCCCCTTCAGGACGTCCTTTGTTCTTTCAGCGACAACCTTGACCCTGGAACCAGGGAGGCAACATACCGGCCTGGTGTCACTTTCCTGCCCACAGAAGCGCCTTTCTGTGCCCCTTACTCTGGGGTCCCTGTAACTATCGCTTTCCTGAACTTTGCCCTCCCTCAGCAAAAGAGCCAGATGTGGTGCCATTGTTCTGGCTGATGTTGGTTTCCCCTGATAGGCTATCCCCCCAACTGTATCCAACACAGTATACCTATTAGAGATGGGGACAGCCACAGGGGATTCCAGCGCTGACTGCCTGCCCTTTCCAGCAGTCATCTACCCAACTATCTGCCTGCACCTTAGGTGTGACCACGCCTCCAGAACGTCTATCTATGATGCATTCCGCCACCTGCATGCTCCTAAGTGCATCCAATTGCTGCTCCAACTGAACCACGCGGTCTGTGAGGCGCTGCCATTGGCTACACCTGCTGCAGTCGTAGTTGACCGGCACACTGGAAGCATCACGGTTCTCCGACATCTCCGACATGTCCGAGGATTCTCTGGAAAGCTAGGGAGGAGATTGCTGAGCCTTTGGCTTTGATCTTTAAGTCATCCTTGTTTACAGGAATAGTGCCAGAGGACTGGAGGATAGCAAATTTTGTCCTCTTGTACCAGAAGGGGAGTAAAGATAACCCCGGTAACTATAGACCAGTGAGCCTTACCTCGGTTCTGGGAAAAGTCTTGGAAAGGTTTATAAGAGATAGTGTGTATAATCATCTGGAAAGGAATAATTTGATTAGAGACAGTCGACATGGTTTTGTGAAGGGTAGGTCGTGCCTCACAAACCACATTGAGTTCTTCGAGAAGGTGACCAAACAGGTGGATGTGGGTAAAGCAGTTGATGTGGTGTATATGGATTTCAGTAAAGCGTTTGATAAGGATCCCCACGGTAGGCTATTGCAGAAAATACAGAGACATGGGATTCAGGGTGATTTAGCAGTTTGGATCAGAAATTGGTTAGTTGATAGAAGACAAAGAGTGGTGGTTGATGGGAAATGCTCTGACTGGTGTCCAGTCACTAGTAGTGTGCAACAAGGATATGTTTTGGGGCCGTTGCTGTTTGTCATTTTTATGAATGACCTGGAGGAGGGCGTAGAAGGATGGGTGAGTAAATTTGCAGATGACACTAAAGTCTGTGGAGTTGTGGACAGTGCAGAAGGATGTTACAAGTTACAGAGGGGCATAGATAAGCTGCAGAGCTGAGCTGACAGGTGGCAAATGGAGTTTAATGCAGAAAAGTGTGAGGTGATTCATTTTGGAAGGAATGACAGGAAGGCAGAGTATGGGCTAATGGTAAGATTCTTGGTAGTGTGGACGAGCAGAGAGATCTCGGTGTCCATGTCCATAGATCCCTGAAAGTTACCACCCAGGTTCAGAGGGTTGTTAAGAAGGCGTACGGTGTGTTAGCTTTTATTGGTAGAGGAATTGATTTTCGGAGCCATGATGTCATGTTGCAGTTGTACAAAACTCTGGTGCGGCCGCATTTGGAGTATTGTGTGCAGTTCTGGTCGCTGCATTATAGGAAGGATGTGGAAGCATTGGAAAGGGTACAGAGGAGATTTACAAGAATGTTGCCTGGTATGGAGGGAAGATCATATGAGGAAAGGCTGAAGGACATGAGGCTGTTTTCGTTAGAGAGAAGAAGGTTAATTGGTGACTTAATTGAGGCATACAAGACATACTACCCAGGGAACACTGTAAATAATGATATACTACCCAGAGCCACTGTAAATAATGATATACTACCCAGGGACCACTGTAAATAATGATATACAGCCCAGGGGCAGCTGTAAATAATGATATACTGCCCATGCCCACTGTAAATAATGATATAGTGCCCAGGGCCACTGTTAATAATGATATACTACCCAGGGATCACTGTAAATAATGAAAAACTACCCAGGGAGCACAGTAAATAATGACATACTACACAGGGCCCACTGTAAATAATGATATAGTGCCCAGGGCCACTGTTAATAATGATATACTACCCAGGGATCACTGTAAATAATGAAAAACTACCCAGGTAGCACAGTAAATAATGAAAAACTACCCAGGGACCACTGTAAATAATGGCATACTGCCCAGGGCCACTGTAAATAATGATATACTACCCAGGGACCACTGTAAATAATGATGTACTGCCCAGGGATCACTGCAAATAATGAAAAAACTACCCAGGGATCACTGTAAATAATTATATACTACCCAGTGTCCACTGTCAATAATGATATACTTCCCAGGGACCACAGTAAATAATGCCATTCTACCCAGAACCACTGTAAATAATGATATACTGCCCTGGAATCGCTGCTAATAATGATATACTACACAAGGATCACTATTAATAATGATATACTGCCCAGGACCACTGTAAATAATGATATACTGCCCAGGGTTCACTGTAAATAATGATATACTACCCAGGGACCACTGTAAATAATGATATACTACCCAGGGATCACTCTAAATAATGATATACTACCCATGGAACGCTGTACATAATGACATACTGCCCAGTGACCACTGTAAATAATGATAAACAAACAAGGGATCACTGTAAATAAAGATATACTGCCTAGTGATCACTGTAAATAATGATATACAGCCCAGGGCCACTGTAAATAATGATATTCCAGGAGACTCATCCGGATTGAGACTCATACAGAGTGGAGGATTGAAACTTGGTAATTTGGTGCAGTGAGGTAAATCAGCAAAGGTAAGTGGAAAATCTAATTCTGCTGTTTTTCAGTTAAAAGTGCAGTGTGGAGCTTAGTGTCTGATTGGTTGAAGCTGCCCCCACCCTAATTGCTGAGAGGCAGTTATCTGGCAATCACCTGAGGCCTGTTGAGGCCTGTTTCGGGGCACATTGTATTCTTCTCTTTGAAGTTAAGGTATTTTTTGAGTCATCGGTTAGCTGAGGTCTGTATAAAAGACAGACAGACTGCGCACAAAGTAAGCGAGCACTTTCCAGGAGACTCATCCGGAGTGAGACTCATACAGAGTGGAGGATTGAAACTTGGTAATTTGGTGCAGTGAGGTAAATCAGCAAAGGTAAGTGGAAAATCTAATTCTGCTGTTTTTCAGTTAAAAGTGCAGTGTGGAGCTTAGTGTCTGATTGGTTGAAGCTGCCCCCACCCTAATTGCTGAGAGGCAGTTATCTGGCAATCACCTGAGGCCTGTTGAGGCCTGTTTCGGGGCACATTGTATTCTTCTCTTTGAAGTTAAGGTTTTTTTTGACAAATCGGTTAGCTGAGGTCTGTAGAAAAGACAGACAGACTGCGCACAAAGTAAGCGAGCACTTTCCAGGAGACTCATCCGGAGTGAGACTCATACAGAGTGGAGGATTGAAACTTGGTAATTTGGTGCAGTGAGGTAAATCAGCAAAGGTAAGTGGAAAATCTAATTCTGCTGTTTTTCAGTTAAAAGTGCAGTGTGGAGCTTAGTGTCTGATTGGTTGAAGCTGCCCCCACCCTAATTGCTGAGAGGCAGTTATCTGGCAATCACCTGAGGCCTGTTGAGGCCTGTTTAGGGGCACATTGTATTCTTCTCTTTGAAGTTAAGGTTTTTTTTGAGTCATCGGTTAGCTGAGGTCTGTATAAAAGACAGACAGACTGAGCACAAAGTAAGCGAGCACTTTTCCAGGAGACACATCCGGAGTGAGACTCATACAGAGTGGAGGATTGAAACTTGGTAATTTGGTGCAGTGAGGTAATTCGGTGCAGAGTGTGAGGAGGTGCTCTTTAACCTGGTAAGTGACTGGTAAGTAGTCTCTCTTTTTATTTTCCTTGTCTAATTTATTTATTTTATTTTGAAATTGTAGTTGTTTAAGTTTACCAAGGGTTTAAGACATAGCAGGAGATCCCAGACCCGTGTCATGCTCCTCGTGTGCGATGTGGGAGCTCAGGGACACGTCCACTGTCCCTGGCTCCTTCACGTGCAAGAAGTGTGTTCAGTTGCAGCTCTTGTTAGACCGCTTGACGGCTCTGGGGCTGCGGATGGACTCACTTTGGAGCATCCGCGATGCTGAGGAGGTCGTGGATAGCACGTTTAGCGAGTTGGTCACACCGCAGGTGAAGGTTACTGAGGGAGATATAAAATGGGTGACCAAAAGAAAGAGCAAGAGTAGGAAGGCAGTGCAGGTGTCCCCTGCGGTCATCTCCCTGCAAAACAGATATACCGCTTTGGATACTGTTGAGGAAGATGGCTCACCAGGGGAAGGCAGCAGCAGCCAGGTTCATGGCACCGTGGCTGGCTCTGCTGCACAGCAGGGTAGGAAGAAAAATGGCAGGGCTATAGTGATAGGGGACTCGATCGTAAGGGGAATAGACAGGCGGTTCTGTGGACGCAATCGAGACTCCAGGATGGTATGTTGCCTCCCTGGTGCAAGGGTCAAGGATGTTTCGGAGCGGCTGCAGGACATTCTGGGGGCGGGAGGGTGAACAGCCAGCTGTCGTGGTGCACATAGGCACCAACGATATAGGTAAAAAACGGGATGAGGTCCTACAAGCGGAATTCAGGGAGTTAGGAGTTAAACTAAAAAGTAGGCCCTCAAAAGTAGTAATCTCAGGATTGCTACCAGTGCCACGAGCTAGTCAGAGTAGGAATGTCAGGATAGATAGGATGAATGCGTGGTTCGAGAGATGGTGCAAGAGGGAGGGATTCAAATTCCTGGGGCATTGGGACCGCTTCTGGGGGAGGTGGGACCAGTACAAACCGGACGGTCTGCACTTGGGCAGGACTGGAACCGATGTCCTAGGGGGGGGGGGGGGGGTGTTTTCTAGAGCTGTTGGGGAGGGTTTAAACTAATGTGGCAGGGGGATGGGAACCAATGTTGGAAGTTGGAATGTAGTAAAACAGGGACAGAAACAAAAGGAAGTAAGGGGAAAAGTGCAAGGCAGAGAAGACATAGTCAGAAATCCATAAGGGCGACAGTACAAGGTACAGTGAATGAGGGGAGCACAGTGAATAGGCCCAGTAATAACAAAAGGAATAAAACTGGAGATGTTAAGATTCAAAACAGAGGTAAAAAAAAAACAACATAAGTGTACTTTACCTGAATGCTCGTAGTATTCGGAATAAAGTAAATGAGTTGGTGGCACAAATCATCGTAAATGACTATGATTTAGTGGCCATTACTGAAACATGGTTAAAGGATGGTCACGACTGGGAGTTAAATATCCGAGGGTATCAAACTATTCGGAAGGACAGAGTGGATGGTAAGGGAGGTGGTGTTGCTCTGTTATTTAAGGATGACATCCGGGCAATAGTAAGGGATGACATCCGTGCTATGGAGGATAAGGTTGAATCCATTTGGGTGGAAATCAGGAATAGTAAGGCGAAAAAGTCACTGATAGGAGTAGTCTATCGGCCACCAAATAGTAACGTGATGGTGGGGCAGGCAATAAACAAAGAAATAACTGATGCATGTAGAAATGGTACAGCAGTTATCATGGGGGATTTTAATCTACATGTCGATTGGTTTAACCAGGTCGGTCAAGGCAACCGTGAGGAGGAGTTTATAGAATGTATCCGCGATAGTTTCCTAGAACAGTATGTAATGGAACCTACGAGGGAACAAGCGGTCCTAGATCTTGTCCTGTGTAATGAGACAGGATTGATTCATGATCTCAGAGTTAGGGATCCTCTCGGAAGGAGCGATCAAAAAATGGTGGAATTTAAAAAACAGATGGAGGGTGAGAAAGTAAAATCAAATACTAGTGTTTTGTGTTTAAACAAAGGAGATTACAAGGGGATGAGAGAAGAACTAGCTAAGGTAGACTGGGAGCTAAGACTTTATGGTGGAACAGTTGAGGAACAGTGGAGAACCTTCCAAGCGATTTTTCACAGTGCTCAGCAAAGGTTTATACCAACAAAAAGGAAGGACGGAAGAAAGAGGGAACATCGACCGTGGATATCTAAGGAAATAAGGGAGAGTATCAAATTGAAGGAAAAAGCATATAAAGTGGCAAAGATTGCTGGGAGATTAGAGGACTGGGAAATCTTTAGGGGGCAACAGAAAGCTACTAAAAAAGCTATAAAGAAGAGTAAAATAGAGTATGAGAGTAAACTTGCTCAGAATATAAAAACAGACAGTAAAAGTTTTTATAAATATATAAGACAAAAAAGAGTGGCTAAGGTAAATATTGGTCCTTTAGAGGATGAGAAGGGAGTTTTAATAATGGGAAATGAGGAAATGGCTGAGGAACTGAACAGGTTTTTTGGGTCGGTCTTCACAGTGGAAGACACAAATAACATGCCAGCGACTGATAGAAATGAGGCTATGACAGGTGAGGACCTTGAGAGGATTGTTATCACTAAGGAGGGAGTGATGGGCAAGCTAATGGGGCTAAAGGTAGACAAGTCTCCTGGCCCTGATGGAATGCATCCCAGAATGCTAAAAGAGATGGCTAGGGAAATTGCAGATGCACTAGTGATAATTTACCGAAATTCACTAGACTCTGGGGTGGTCCCGGTGGATTGGAAATTAGCAAACGTAACGCCACTGTTTAAAAAAGGAGGTAGGCAGAAAGCAGGAAATTATAGGCCAGTGAGTTTAACTTCGGTAATAGGGAAGATGCTGGAATCTATCATCAAGGAAGAAATTGCGAGGCATCTGGATAGAAATTGTCCCATTGGGCAGACGCAGCATGGGTTCGTAAAAGGCAGGTCGTGCCTAACTAATTTAGTGGAATTTTTTGAGGACATTACCAGTGCAGTAGATAACGGGAAGCCGATGGATGTGGTATATCTGGATTTCCAGAAAGCCTTTGACAAGGTGCCACACAAAAGGTTGCTGCATAAGATAAAGATGCATGGCATTAAGGGTAAAGTAGTAGCATGGATAGAGGATTGGTTAATTAATAGAAAGCAAAGAGTTGGGATAAATGGGTGTTTCTCTGGTTGGCAATCAGTAGCTAGTGGTGTCCCTCAGGGATCCGTGTTGGCCCACAATTGTTCACAATTTACATTGATGATTTGGAGTTGGGGGCCAAGGGCAATGTGTCCAAGTTTGCAGATGACACTAAGATGAGTGGTAAAGCGAAAAGTGCAGAGGATACTGGAAGTCTGCAGAGGGATTTGGATAGGTTAAGTGAATGGGCTCGGGTCTGGCAGATGGAATACAATGTTGAGAAATGTGAGGTTATCCATTTTGGTAGGAATAACAGCAAACGGGATTATTATTTAAACGATAAAATATTAAAGCATGCCGTTGTTCAGAGAGACTTGGGTGCGCTAGTGCATGAGTCACAGAAGGTTGGTTTACAAGTGCAACAGGTGATTAAGAAGGCAAATGGAATTTTGTCCTTCATTGCTAGAGGGATGGAGTTTAAGACTAGGGAGGTTATGTTGCAATTGTATAAGGTGTTAGTGCGGCCACACCTGGAGTATTGTGTTCAGTTTTGGTCTCCTTACTTGAGAAAGGACGTACTGGCGCTGGAGGGTGTGCAGAGGAGATTCACTGGGTTAATCCCAGAGCTGAAGGGGTTGGATTATGAGGAGAGGTTGAGTAGACTGGGACTGTACTCGTTGGAATTTAGAAGGATGAGGGGGGATCTTATAGAAACATTTAAAATTATGAAGGGAATAGATAGGATAGATGCGGGCAGGTTGTTTCCAATGGCGGGTGACAGCAGAACTAGGGGGCATAGCCTCAAAATAAGGGGAAGTAGATTTAGAACTGAGTTTAGGAGGAACTTCTTCACCCAAAGGGTTGTGAATCTATGGAATTCCTTGCCCAGTGAAGCAGTTGAGGCTCCTTCATTACATGTTTTTAAGGTAAAGATAGATAGTTTTTTGAAGAATAAAGGGATTAAGGGTTATGGTGTTCGGGCCGGAAAGTGGAGCTGAGTCCACAAAAGATCAGCCATGATCTAATTGAATGACGGAGCAGGCTCGAGGGGCCAGATGGCCTACTCCTGCTCCTAGTTCTTATGTTCTTATGTTCTTATGTTCTTATATACTGCCCAGGGATCACTGCAACTAACGACGTACTGCCCATGGACCACTGTAAACAATGACATACTGCCCAGTGCCACTGTTAATAATGATATACTTCCCACGGACCACTGTAAATAATGTCATACTGCCCAGGGCCACTGTAAATAATGATAACTGTCTGTGCGGAGTCTGCACGTGCTCCCCATGTGAGCGTGGGATTCCTCCGGGTGCTCCGGTTTCCTCCCACAGTCCAAAGATGTGCGGATTAGGTGGATTGGCCACGATAAATTGCCCGTAGTGTCCTAAAAAAAGTAAGGTTAAGGGGGCTTGTTGGGTTACGGGTATAGGTTGGATACGTAGGTTTGAGTAGGGTGATCATTCCTCGGCACAACATCGAGGGCCGAAGGGCCTGTTCTGTGCTGTACTGTTCTATGTTCTATGTTCTATATACTGCCCAGTGACCACTGTAAATAATTATATGCTGCCTAGGGACAACAGTAAATAATGATATACTACCTAGGGACCACTGTAAATAATGATATACTGCCCAGGGACAACTGTAAATAATGATATACTGCCCAGGGACAACTGTAAATAATGATACACTGCCCAGTGACCACTGTAAATAATGATATACTGCCCAGGGACCACTGTAAATAATGATACACTGCCCAGTGACCTCTGTAAATACTGATATACTGCCCAGGGACCACTGTAAATAATGATATACTGGCCAGGAGCACTGTAAATAATGATATACTGCCCAGGGAGCACTGTAAATAATGATATACTGCCCAGGGTCCCCTGTAAATAATGATCTACTACCAGTGTCCACTGTTAATAATGATATACTGCCCAGGGACAACTGTAAATAATGATGCACTACCCAGGAACCACTGTAAATAATGAAAAACTACCCAGTGACCACAGTAAATAATGATATACTGCCCAGGGACCACTGTAAATAATGATATACTACCCAGAGATCACTGTAAATAATGATATACTGCCCAGGGACCACTGTAAATAATGATATATTACCCAGGGACCACTGTAAATAATGAAGTACTGCCCAGGGTCCACTGTAAATAATGATATACTGCCCAGGGAACACTGTAAATAATGATATACTTCCCAGGGACCACTGTAAATAATGATATGCTACCCAGGGACCACTGCAAATAATGAAACACCACCCAGGGACCACTGTAAATAATTAAATAGCACCAAAGAACCACTATAAGTGACGATGTACTGCAAAGGGACCACTGTAAATAACAATATACTACCCTGCATCCACTGTGAATAACGAAATACTATCCTGCATCCACTGTTATTAATGATTTACTATCCTGCATCCACTGTGAATAACGATATACTATCCTGAATCCACTGTGAATAATGATATACTATCCTGCATCCACTGTGAATAACGATTTACTATCCTGCATCCACTGTGAATAATGATATACTATCCTGCATTCACTGTAAATAACGATATACTATCCTGCATCCACTGTGAATAATGATATACTATCCTGCATCCACTGTGAATAACGATATACTATCCTGCATCCACTGTGAATAACGATATACTATCCTGCATCCACTGTGAATAATGATATACTATCCTGCATCCACTGTAAATAATGATATACTATCCTGCATCCACTGTGAATAACGATATACTACACTGCATCCACTGTGAATAACGATATACTATCCTGCATCCACTGTGAATAATGATATACTATCCTGCATCCACTGTAAATAACGATATACTATCCTGCATCCACTGTGAATAATGATATACTATCCTGCATCCACTGTGAATAATGATATACTATCCTGCATCCACTGTGAATAATGATATACTATCCTGCATCCACTGTGAATAATGATATACTATCCTGCATCCACTGTAAATAACGATATACTATCCTGCATCCACTGTGAATAATGATATACTATCCTGCATCCACTGTGAATAATGATATACTATCCTGCATCCACTGTGAATAATGATATACTATCCTGCATCCACTGTAAATAACGATATACTACCCTGCATCCACTGTGAATAACGATATACTATCCTGCATCCACTGTGAATAACGATATACTATCCTGCATCCACTGTGAATAATGATATACTATCCTGCATCCACTGTGAATAACGATATACTATCCTGCATCCACTGTAAATAATGATATACTATCCTGCATCCACTGTGAATAACGATATACTATCCTGCATCCACTGTGAATAACGATATACTATCCCGCATCCACTGTTATTAATGATTTACTGCTTTAGGACCTCTGAAAATAATGGTATGCGGCACAGGGCATAATGCAAATAATAATAAAACATTAAACGGCCACTATATATAATGATGTAGTACTCAGGTAATGAGGTAAATAATGATATACTACCGAGGGACCACTGTAAATAGTGACATGCTACCCATGAACGATTGTAAATAAAGGTACACTACCCAGGGTCCTCTGTAAATAATGAAATTGAACCCAGGCGCCATTGTAAATAATGATGTACCACATAGTGAACACTGTAACTAATGACATACTGCGCAGGAAGCACTACAAATAATGATATACTATCCAGTAACCACTGTAAATAATGATAAAATACCCAGGGACCACTGTAAATAATTATATACTATCCTTGGTCCAAGGTAAATAATGGTATTATACCCAGGGACCACTGCAATTAATGATATACTCCCCAGGGATCACTGCAAATAATGATATACTGCCCAGGTACCACTATTAGTAATGATATACTACCCAGGGACCACTGTAAATAATGACATACTGCCCAGGGCCACTGTAAATAATGATATACTACCCAGGGACCACTGTAAATAATGAAAAACTACCCAGGGAGCACAGTAAATAATGATATACTACCCAGGGACCACTGTAAATAATGATATTCTGCCCAGCGACCACAGTAAATAATGAAAAACTACCCAGAGACCACTGTAAATAATGGTAAACTAACCAGGGATCACTGTAAATAATGATATTCTGCCCAGGGATCACTGTGAATCATGATATACTACCCAGTGTCCACGGTCAACAATTATATACTTCCCAGGGACCACAGTAAATAATGTCATTCTACCCGGAATCACTGTAAATAATGATATACTGCCCTGGAATCGCTGCACATGATGAAATACTACCCAGAGACCACTGTAAATAATGATATACTGCCCAGGGTTCACAAAATAATGATATACTGCCCAGGGATCACTGCAACTAACGACATAATGACCAGGGCCACAGTAAATAATGATATACTGTCCAGTGACCACTGTAAATAATAACATACTACCCAGGGACCACTGTAAAAAATGAAAAACTACCCAGGGAGCACAGTAAATAATGATATACTACCCAGGGACCACTGTCAATAATGATATACTATCCAGGAACCACTGTAAATAATGATATACTGTCCAGTGACCACTGTAAATAATAACATACTACCCAGGGACCACTGTAAATAATGAAAAACTACCCAGGGAGCACAGTAAATAATGATATACTACCCAGGGACCACTGTAAATAATGATATACTGCCCAGGGACCACTGTAAATAATGATATACTGCCCAGGGACCACTGTAAATAATTATATACTATCCTTGGTCCAAGGTAAATAATGGTATTATACACAGGGACCACTGTAAATAATTATATACTATCCTTGGTCCAAGGTAAATAATGGTATTATACACAGGGACCACTGCAATTAATGATATACTGCCCAGGGTTCACAAAATAATGATATACTGCCCAGGGATCACTGCAACTAACGACATAATGCCCAGGGCCACTGTAAATAATGATATACTGCCCAGTGACCACAGTAAATAATGATATACTACCCAGGGACCACTGCAAATAATGATATACTGCCCAGGGACCACTGTAAATAATGTTATTCTACCCAGGGAATACTGTAAATAATGATATACTATCCAGGGACTACTGAAAATAATGATATACTCTCCAGGGACCACTGTAAATAATGATATTCTACCCAGGGACTACTGTAAATACTTATATTCTGCCCAGGGACAACTGTAAATAATGGTATACTACCCAGGGACCAGTGTGAATAATGATATACTACCCAGGGACGACTGTAAATAATGATATCCTTCCCAGGGACCACTGTAAATAATGATATACTACCCAGGGACGACTGCAAATAATGATATCCTACCCAGGGACCACTGTAAATAATGATATACTACCCAGGGACGACTGTAAATAATGATATCCTACCCAGGGACTACTGTAAATAATGATATACTGCCCAGGGACCACTGTAAATTAGAATGTACTACAGAGGGACCACTGTAAATAATGATGTACTATCCAAGGAACACTATAAATAATGATATTCTGCCCAGGGACCACTGTAAATAATTATATACTATCCAGGGGCCACTGTAAATAATGATATACTGCCCAGGGACCAATGTAATAATGATATATTACCCTGGGCCCACTGTTAATAATGATATACTACCCACGGATAACTGTAAATAATGATATATTACCATGGGACCACTGTAAATAATGATATACTACACAGGGCCCACTGTAAATAATGACATACTACACAAGGACCACAGTAAATTATGGTATATTACCCAGTGACAACGTAGACAATGATATACTACCGAGGGACCACTGTAAATAGTGACATGCTACCCATGAACGATTGTAAATAAAGGTACACTACCCAGGGTCCTCTGTAAATAATGAAATTGCACCCTGGCGCCGTTGTAAATAATGATGTACCACACAGTTACCACTGTAACTAATGACATACTGCTCAGGAAGCACTACAAATAATAATATACTATCCAGGAACCACTATAAATAATGATAAAATACCCAGGGACCACTGTCAATAATTATATACTATCCTTGGTCCAAGGTAAATAATGGTATTATACACAGGGACCACTGTAAATAATTATATACTATCCTTGGTCCAAGGTAAATAATGGTATTATACACAGGGACCACTGCAATTAATGATATACTCCACAGGGACCATTCTAAACAATGATATACTGTCGAGGGACAAGTGTAAATAATGAAATACTGCACAAGACTACCGTATATAATGATATACTAACCACCGACTACTGTAAGTAATTGAATATTGCTCAGGGCCACTGTGAATAATGATGGATTCAGCATAACCCTCTGTCAATAATGATATTCTGCCCGGGAACCACAGTAAATAATGATATGAAAATCGCTTATTGTCAGAAGCAGGCATCAAATGAAGTTACTGTGAAAAGCCCCTAGTCACCACATTGCGATGCCTGCTTGGTGAGGCTGGTATGTGATATACTCGGTAGGGAACACTGGAACTCATGATATATTTCACAGGGACCACTGAAAATAATGATCTACTACCCATGGACCACCTGTGAATAATAATGTGCCACCCAGGAACAACAGAAGCTAATAATAAACTACAGCGTGGAAACTGCAGATAATGATATACTGCGCAGAGCCACTGTAAATAATAGTAAGATGTCTGACAACACCAGATTAAAGTAAAACAGGTAAACCTGTCGGACATTAACCTGGTGCTGTAAGACTTCTTACTGAGCTCACCCCAGTCCAAAGCCGACATCTCCACATCATGGCTGTAAATATTCAGATACGACCCACTCACCATTTTTAATAATGATATATTATCAAGTGAATACTGTAAATAATTATATACTATGCACGGAATAAAGTAAATAATAATATACTATCCAGTGACCACAGTAAATAATGAAATCCCACTCTGGGTCCATAATAAATAATGACGGACGACACAGGGAGAAGTGTAAATAATGATATACTATCCAGGGTCCACTGTAAATAAAGATATACTATCCAGGGAATACTGTAGATATTGATATACTATCCAGTGACCACTATAAATAAAGAACTTCCACCCTGGGGCCTTTGTAAATAATGCTCTACTGCACAGGGACCACTGCAAATACTGATATACGTCCCAGGGACCACTGTAAATACTGGTATACTACCCAGGGACCATTGTAAATAGCGATGTACTACCCAGGGACCTATGTAAGATGACACACTTCCCAGAGACCACTGCATATAATTATATATTACCCTAGGACCACTGTAAATAATGATATATTACACTGGGACCACTGTAAATAATGATACTCATCCCAGGGATCACTGTAAATTAGAATATACTACAGAGGGACCACTGTAAATAATGATGTACTATCCAAGGAACACTATAAATAATGATATTCTGCCCACGGACCACTGTAAATAATTATACACTATCCAGGGACCACTGTAAATAATGATATACTGCCCACGGATAACTGTAAATAATGATATATTACCCTGGGACCACTGTAAATAATGATATCCTACACAGGGCCCACTGTGAATAATGACATACTACACAAGGGCCACAGTAAATTATGATATATTACCCAGTGACAACGTAGACAATGATATACTACACAGGGACCACTGCGAATAGTGATATGCTACCCAGGGACCACTACAAATAATGATATTCATCGCAGGGACCACTGTAAATTAGAATATACTACAGAGGGACCACTGTAAATAATGTTGTACTATCCAGTGAACACTATAAATAATGATATTCTACCCAGGGACCACTGTAAATAATGATATACTATCCAGGGACTACTGTAAATAATGATATACTGCCCAGGGACCACTGTAAATAATGATATTCTACCCAGGGAATACTGTAAATAATGATATACTATCCAGGGACTACTGAATATAATGATATACTCTCCAGGGACCACTGTAAATAATGATATACTACCCAGGGACGCCTGTAAATAATGATATCCTACCCAGCGACTGCTGTAAATAATGATATACTGCCCAGGGACCACTGTAAATAATGATATTCTACCCAGGGACTACTGTAAATAATGATATACTATCCAGGGACTACTGAAAATAATGATATACTGCCCAGGGACCACTGTAAATAATTATATTCTACCCAGGGACTACTGTAAATAATGATATACTGCCCAGGGACCACTGTAAATAATGGTATACCACCCAGGGACCACTGTGAATGATGATATACTACCCAGGGACCAATGTAATAATGATATATTACCCTGGGACCACTGGAAATAATGATATACTGCCTAGGGACCAACGTAATAATGATATATTACACTGGGACCACTGTAAATAATGATAACCTACCCAGGGACTACTGTAAATAATGATATACTATCCAGGGACTACTGTAAATAATGACATACTGCACAGGGACCACAGTAAATTATGATATATTACCCAGGGACAACCGTAGACAATGATACACTACCCCGGGACCTCTGCGAATAATGATATACTGCCCAGGGACCACTACAAATAATGATATTCATCCCAGGGACCACTGTAAATTAGAATATACTACAGTTGGACCACTGTAAATAATGATGTACTATCCAGTGAACACTATAAATAATGATATTCTACCCAGGGACCACTGTAAATAATGATATACTATCCAGGGACTACTGTAAATAATGATATACTGCCCAGGGACCACTGTAAATAATCATATTCTACCCAGGGACTACTGTAAATAATGATATACTGCCCAGGGACCACTGTAAATAATGGTATACTACCCAGGGACCACTGTGAATAATGTATACTGCCCAGGGACAACTGTAAATAAAGATAGACTACCCAGGGACCACTGTGAATAATTATACACTACCCAGGGACCACTATAAATAATGATATGATGTCCAGAGACCACTGTTAACAATGATTTACAGCCGAAGGATCATTGGGAATTATGATATATTTTCCAGGGAAAACTGTAAATAATGATTTACTACTGAGGGTCTACTGTAAATAATGATACTCTACCCAGGTGAACTGTACATAATGATATACCCCACAGGAATCACTGAAAATAAAGATAGACTACACATGGACCACTGTAAATAATTATATTCTACACATGGACCACTGTAAATAATGATATACAAAAAAGGGATCACTGTAAATCATTATATTCTATCCGGCGACCACTGTAAGTAAATATATACTATCAAGGGACCACTGTTAATAATGGCATACTATCCAGGGACCACTGTAAATAAATATATACTGTCCAGGACAACTGCAAATGATGATATACTACCCAGGGACCACTGTAAATAATGATATACTACCCCGGGCAAATGTAAAAAATGATATTCTACCCAGAGACCAGTGTAACTAATGATACACTACCCACGTCCCTGGGTAGAATACCATTATTTACCGTGGTCCCCGGGTAGTATGTCATTATTTACAGTGATCTCTGGGTAGTATATCATTATTTACAGTGATCTCTGGGCAGTATATCATTATTTACAGCGGTCCCCTGGGAGTATCTCATTATTTACAGTGGTCCCTGGTTAGAATGTCATCATTTACAGTGATCCCTGGCCAGTATATCATTATTTACAGCGGTCCCTGGGTAGTATATCATTATTTACAGTGGTCCCTGGGTAGAATGTCATCATTTACAGTGTCCCTGAGCAGTATAGCATTATTTACAGTTGTCCCTGGGCAGTATATCATACAGCGGTCCCACGACAGTATATCATTATTTACAGTGGTCCCTGGGCAGGATATCATTATTTACAGTGATCTCTGGGCAGTATATCATTATTTACAGTGATCTCTGGGTAGTATATCATTATTTACAGTGGTCCCTGTTTAGTATATCATTATTCACAGTGGTCCCTGGGCTGTATATCATTATTTACAGTGGTCCCACGACAGTATATCATTATTTACAGTGGTCCCTGGGCAGGATATCATTATTTACAGTGATCTCTGGGCAGTATATCATTATTTACAGTGATCTCTGGGCAGTATATCATTATTTACAGTGATCTCTGGGCAGTATGTCATTATTTACAGTGATCTATGGGTAGTATATCATTATTTACAGTGGTCCCTAGTTAGTATATCATTATTCACAGTGGTCCCTGGGCTGTATATCATTATTTACAGTGGTCCCACGACAGTATATCATTATTTACAGTGGTCCCTGGGCAGGATATCATTATTTACAGTGATCTCTGGGCAGTATATCATTATTTACCGTGATCTCTGGGCAGTATATCATTATTTACAATGCTCTCTGGGTAGTATATCATTATTTACAGTGTTCCCTGGGCAGTATATCATTATTTACAGTGATCTCTGGGCAGTATATCATACAGTGTTCCCTAGGCAGTATATCATTATTTACAGCGGTCCCTGGGCAGTATATCATTATTTACAGTGGTCCCTGGGCAGTATACCATACAATGGTCCCTGGGCAGCATATCATTAGTTACAGTGCTCCTTGGGCAGTATATAATTATGTACAGTGGTCCCTGGGCAGTATATCATTAGTTACAGTGCTTCCTGGGCAGTATATCATTATTCACAGTGGTCCCTGGGCAGTATACCATACAGTGGGCCCTGGGCAGTATATCATTATTTACAGTGATCTCTGGGTACTATACCGTTATTTACAGTTGGCCTTGAGTAGTATATCATTGTTTATACTGTTTCCTTGGCAGTATATATTTCTTATCAGTGATCCCTGGGTAGTGTATCATTATTTACAGTGATCCCTGGGCAGTATATCTTTCTTATCAGTGATCCCTGGGTAGTGTATCATGATTTACACTGTCCCCTTGGCAGTATACCATTGTTTACAGTGGTCCCTCGGTAGTACATCATTATTTACAGTGGTCAATGGATAGAATATAATTTTTCACAGTGGTCTCTGGGTAGAATATCGTTATTCACTGTGGTCCCTGTGTAGTATATCGGTATTTACACTTGTCCCCGAGTAGTATACCGTTACTTACAGTAGCCCTGCGTAGGTGTCACCATTTACAGCTGCAACTGGATAGTATTTCATCATTAACATTGGTCCTTGGACAGTATGTCATTCGTTATAGTGGTCCCTGGGCAGCATCTCATGATTTACACTGTTTCCTGGGCAGTATATCATTATGTACAGTGGTTTCTGGGTAGCATATCATTATTTACAGTGATCCCTGGATAGTATATTTTTTTTTACAGTGATCACTGCGTAGTATATCATTATTTACAGTGGGCCCTGGGCTGTATATTATTATTATTAACTGCCCTGGGCAGTCATAATATTTTACAGTGGCAGCTGTGTAGTATACCATTATTTACTGTGGTTCCCTAGGTACAATCTATTATTTACAGTTTCCTTGGGTGGAATTATCATTATCTACAGTTATCTCTGGGTGCTATATCATTACTTACGGTGTTCTCGGTGTAGAATTTCATTAATTACACAAGTCCCTGGGCAGTATCACAGTATTTACAGTGGTCCCTGGATATTACTTCATTATTTACAGTGGTCCCTGGATAATGGATCGTTATTCACAATTGTCCCTGGGAAGTACATCACTATTTACAGTGATCTCTTTGTGGTATATCATTATTTACAGTGCACTCTGTGTAGGAAACCAATATTTACACTGGTCCCTGTGTGGTACATCATTACTTACATCGGTCCTTGTGTAGCATATCATTATGTCCAGTGGTTCCTGTTCAACATTTCTTATTTACACAGTTCCCTGGATATATCGTTATTTACAGTGAGATCAGAGTAGTATAACATCATTTACAGTGGTCCCTGTGCAGTATATCATTATTTGCAATGGTCCCTGGGTAGAACATCATTAT
Source organism: Scyliorhinus canicula (assembly GCF_902713615.1). NCBI lineage: Eukaryota > Metazoa > Chordata > Chondrichthyes > Carcharhiniformes > Scyliorhinidae > Scyliorhinus > Scyliorhinus canicula. Next base: position 24,865 of record NW_024055604.1, on the reverse strand, counting down.
TGACAGTGATCCCTGGGCAGTATATCATTATTTAGAGTGGTCCCTGGGTAGTATATCACTATTCACAGTGATCCCTGGGCAGTATATCATTATTCCAGTAGTCCCTGGGTCAGTATATCATATTTACAGTTGATCCCTGGGTAGTAATATCATTACTTACAGTAGGTCCATGTGCAGTATATCATTATTTACAGTGGTCCCTGGGTAGTATATCATTATTTACAGTGATCCCTGTGCAGTATATCATTATTTACAGTGGTCCCTGGACAGTATATCATTATTTACAGTGATCACTGGGCAGTATATCATTATTTACAGTGGTCCCTGGGTAGTATATCATTACTTACAGTGGTCCCAGTGCAGTATATCATTGTTTACAGTGGTCCCTGTGCATATATCATTATTTACAGTGGTCACTGGGCAGTATATCATTATTTACAGTGGCCCCTGGGTAGTATATCATTATTTACAGTTGTCCCTGGGTTGTATATCATTATTTACAGTGGCCCCTGTGTAGAGGAGCATTATTTACAGTGATCCCTGGGTAGAATATCATTATTTACAGTGGTCACTGGGCAGTATGTCATTATTTACAGTGGTCCCTGGGCAGTATATCATTATTACAGTGGTCCCAGTGTAGAGAAGCATTATTTACAGTGATCCCTGGGCAGTATATCATTATTTACAGTGGACCCTGGGCAGTATATCATTATTACAGTGGTCCCTGGGCAGTATATCATTACTTACAGTGGTCCCTGGGCAGTATATCATTATTTACAGTGGTCCCCTGGGCAGTATATCATTACTTACAGTGGACCCTGGGCAGTATATCATTATTTACAGTGGTCGCTGGGCAGTATAACATTAGTTACAGTGGTCCCTGGGCAGTATATCATTATTTACAGTGATCCCTGTGTAGAGAAGCATTATTTACAGTGATCCCTGGGCAGTATATCATTATTTACAGTGTTCCCTGGGCAGTCTATCATTACTTACAGTGGTCCCTGGGCAGTATAACATTATTTACAGTGGTCCCTGGGTAGAATATCATTATTTACAGTGGACCCTGTGCAGTATATCATTATTTACAGTGGTCCCTGGGTAGAATATCATTATTTACAGTGGACCCTGTGCAGTATATCATTACTTACAGTTGTCCATGGGCAGTATAACATTAGTTACAGTGGTCCCTGGCTAGTATATCTTTATTTACCGTGGTCCCTGGGTAGTATATCATTATTTACAGAGGTCCCTGGGTAGTATAACATTAGTTACAGTGGTCCCTGGGTAGTATATCATTATTTACAGTGGTCCCTGGGCAGTATATCATTATTAACAGTGGTCCCTGGGTTGTATATCATTATTTACAGTGGTCCATGGGCAGTATATCATTATTTACAGTGGGCCCTGGGCAGTATATCATTACTTACGGGGGTCCCTGTGCAGTATATCATTATTTACAGTGGTCCCTGGGCAGTATATCATTATATACAGTGGTCCCTGGGTTGTATATCATTATTTACAGTCTTCCATGCGTAGAATATCAGTATTTACAGTGGCCCATGGGTAGTAAATCATTATTTAAAGTGGTCGCTTTGCGTACATAATTATTTACAGTGGTCCCTGGGTAGTATATCATTATTTACAGTGGTCCCTGGGTAGTATACCATTATTTAAGCTGGTCCCTTTCCAGTATATAATTATTTACAGTGGTCCCTGGGTAGTTTATCATTATTTCCTGTGGTGTCTGGTTAGTCTGTCATAATTTCCAGTAGTCCCTGTGTAGGGCATCATTATTTACCCTGGTCCCGATGTCGTATGTCTATATTTGCTGTGATCCCTGGGAGGTATATCATTATTTCAGTGGTCCCTGGGCAGTATATCATTATTTCAGTGGTCTCTGGGCCGTAAATCATTAATTACAGATGTCCCTTCAAAGTATATCATTAATGACGGTGCTACCTGTGCAGTATATCTTTATTTACAGTGGTCCCTGTGCAGTATATCATTATGGACAGTGGTCCCTGGGCAGTATATCATTATTCACAGTGATCCCTGAGTCGTATGTCATTATTTACAGTGGTCCCTGGGTAGTATATCATTATTTACAGTGGTCCCTGGGTAGTATATCATTATTTACAGTGGTCCCTGTGCAGTATATCATTATTTACAGTGGTCCCTGGGCAGTATATCATTATTTACAGTGGTCCCTGGATAGTATATCATTATTTACAGTGGTCCCTGGGCAGAATATCATTATTTACAGTGGTCCCTGGATAGTATATCATTATTACAGTGGACCCTGGGTAGTATATCATTATTTACAGTGGTCCCTGGGTGGTATATCATTATTTACAGTGATCCCTGGATAGTATATCATTATTTACAGTGATCCCTGGATAGTATATCATTATTTACAGTGGTCACTGGGCAGAATATCATTATTTACAGTGATCCCTGGATAGTATATCATTATTTACAGTGGGCCCTGGGTAGTATATCATTATTTACAGTGATCCCTGGATAGTATATCATTATTTACAGTGGTTACTGGATAGTATATCATTATTTACAGTGGTCCCTGGACAGTCTATCATTATTTACAGTGGGCCCTGGGTAGTATATCTTTATTTACAGTGGTTACTGGGCAGAATATCATTATTTACAGTGACCCCTGAATAGTATATCATTATTTACAGTGGGCCCTGGGTAGTATATCATTATTTACAGTGGTTACTGGGCAGAATATCATTATTTACAGTGATCCCTGGATAGTATATCATTATTTACAGTGGTCCCTGGATAGTATTTCATTATTTACTGTGGTCCCCGGTCAGGATATCATGATTTACAATCGTCCCTATGCCGTTGATCTTTATTTATAGTGGCCCCTGAGCAGGATATAAGAATTTACAGTTGTTCCTGCGTTGAATGTCATCATTCACAGAGAGGCCTCGGTAGTATAATATTATTTACAGTGGTCCCTGGGTAGTTAATCATTATTTACAGTGGTCCCTGGATTGTATGTCATTATTGAAAGTGGTCCCTGGGGAGTACATCAAGACTGAAAGTGGTCCCTGGGCAGTATGTCATTATTTACAGTGGTCCGTGGCAGTACATCATTATATACAGTGGTGTCCTGGGTAGTATATCACTATTTACACTTGTCCCTGGGCAACATACCACTATTTACAGTGGTCCCTGGGTAGTATATCACTATTTACACTTGTCCCTGGGCAACATACCACTATTTACAGTGGTCCCGGCTGGTATATCATTATTTACAGTGGTCCATGGGCAGTATACCACTATTTACAGCGGTCCCTGGGCAGTATATCATTATTTACAGTGGTCCATGGGCAGTATACCACTATTTACAGCGGTCCCTGGGCAGTATATCATTATTTACAGTGGTCCATGGGCAGTATATCATTATTTACAGTGGTCCCTGGGCAGTATATCATTATTTACAGTGGTCCATGGGCAGTATATCATTATTTACAGTGGTCCCTGGGCAGTAGTCATTATTTATAGTGGTCCGTGGCAGTACATCATTATATACAGTGGTGTCCTGGGTAGTATATCACTATTTACACTTGTCCCTGGGCAACATACCACTATTTACAGTGGTCCCTGGGTAGTATATCACTATTTACACTTGTCCCTGGGCAACATACCACTATTTACAGTGGTCCCGGCTGGTATATCATTATTTACAGCTGTCCCTGGGCAGTATATCATTATTTACAGTGGTCCATGGGCAATATACCACTATTTACAGCGGTCCCTGGGCAGTATATCATTATTTACAGTGGTCAATGGGCAGTATATCATTATTTTCAGTGGTCGCTGGGCAGTATATCATTATTTACAGTGGTCCATGGGCAGTATATCACTATTTTCAGTGGTACCTGGGCAGTATATCATTATTTACAGTGGTCTCTGGGTGGTATAATAATTATTTACTTTGGTCCCTGGGTGGTCTATAATTATTTACAGTTGTCCCTGGATAATATGTCACTATTTACAGTGGTCCCTTGCGAGTATATCATTATCTACAGTGGTCCCTGGGCAGTATATGACTATTTTCAGTGGTGCCTGGGCAGTATATCATTATTTAAAATGGTCCCTGGGGAGAATAACATTATTTACATTGGTCCCTTGGTAGTATATCTTTATTTACAATGATCCCTTGCCAGAATATCATTATTTGCAGTTGTCCCTGAGTAGTATATCAGTAATTACATTTGTCCCTGTATAGGTCATTATTTACAGAGGTCCCTTGGCAGTATATCATTATTTACAGTAGCCCCGGTGTCGTATGTCATTATTTACAGTGATCCCTGGGTATTATATCATTATTTACAGTGGTCCCTGTGTAGTATATCAGTATTTACAGTTGTCCCTGGGTAGTATGACATTATTTACAGAGGTCTCTGGGTAGTACTTCATAATCTGCAGTGGTCCCCTGGTAGTATATCACTATTTACTGTGGACCCTGGGCAGTATATCATTATTTACTGTGGACCCTGGGTAGTATATCACTATCTACTGTGGACCCTGGTTAGTATTTCATTATTTACTGTGGACCCTGGGTAGTATATCATTATTTACTGTGGTCTCCGGTCAGCATATCATCATTTACAATGGTACCTGAATAGTATATCATTATTGACAGTGGGCCCTGAATAGTATTTCCTTATTTATTGTGGTCCCCGGGCAGTATATCATTGGTGCCCGGGCAGTATATCATTATTTACAGTGTTCCCTTGTTGTATATCATTATTTACAGTGTTCCCTGTTGTATATCATTATTTACAGTGTTCCCTGTGTTGTATATCATTATTTACAGTGTTCCCTGTGTTGTATATCATTAGTTACAGTGGTCCCTGTGTTGTATATAATTATTTACATTGTTCCCAGGGTAGAATATCGTTATTTACCATGATCCGTGGGCAGTACATCAATATACACAGAGGTCCCTGGGCAGTATATCATTATTTACAGTGATCCGTTGGCAGTACATCGATATATACAGAGGTCCCTGGATAGTATATCACTATTTACATGGACCCTGTGTAGTATGTCATTATTCACCTGGTCCCTGTGTTGTATATCAATATTTACACTGATACCGGGATAGAATATCATTATTTACAGTGGTCACTGGCTTTTTTATCATTATTTTCGGTGGTCACGTGTCAGGATATCGCCATTTGCAGTGGTCCCTGTGTAGTCTGTCATTATTGACAGTGGTCCCTGAATAGTATATCATTACAGTGGTACTGGGGTGGTATTTCATTATTTACAGTAGTCCCTGTGTTGTATAACATTATTTACTGTGGTCCCCTGTCAGGATATCATGATTTTCAGTGGTCCCTGGACAGTAAATCATTAATTTCAGCAGCCCCTTGATAGTATATCATTATGGACAGTGGTCCCTGGGCAGTGTATTATTATTTACAGTAGGGCCTCTGTATGGTATATCATTCTTTACAGTAGGGCCTGTGTTGTTTATCATTATTTACATTGGTCCGTGGGCAGTACATCATTATATACAGTGGTCCCGGGGTAGTATGCCATTATTTACAGTGGTCCCTGGGTATTCTATTATTATTTACAGTAGTCTCTGGATAATGTGTCACTATTTGCAGTGGTCCCTGTGTAGTCTATCATAATTTAGTGTGGTCCCTGGGGAGTAAATCATTAATTACAGTCGTCCCTGGAAAGTATATCATTATGGGCAGAGGTCCCTGTGTAGTATACCTTTATTTGCAGTGATCCCTATGCAGAATATCATTAATTACAATTGTCCCTGTGTAGGTCATTATTTACAGTGGTCCCTTGGCAGTATATCATTATTTACAGTAGCCCCTGTGTCGTATGTCATTATTTACAGTTGTCCCTGGGTAGAATATCATTATTTACAGTGGACCCTGGGTAGTACATCAGTATTTACAGTAGTCCCTGGGTAGTATGATATTATTTACAGAGGTCTCTGGGTAGTATTTTATAATCTGCAGTGGTCCCCGTACAGTATATCATTATTGACAGTGGACCCTGGGTAGTATATCATTATTTACAGTGGTCCCTGGGTAGAATATCATTATTTACAGTGGTCCCTGGGCAGTATATCATTATTTACAGTGTTCCCTGAATAGTATATCATTATTTACAGTGGACCCTGCGTAGTATATCATTATTCACCAGGTCCCTGTGTTGTATATCAATATTTACACTGGTACCGGGCTGGAATATCAATATTTTCAGTGGTCACTGAGTTTCTCATTATTATTTACAGTGGTCCCCGGACAGGATATAATCATGTATAGTGGTCTCTGTGTAGTTTATCATTATTGACAGTGGTCCCTGAATAGTATATCATTATATACAGTGGTCCCTGGGCAGTATATCATTATTTACAGTGGTCCCAGGGCAGTATATCATTATTTACCGTGGTCCCTGGGCAGTATACCATTATTTACAGTGGTCCCTGGGCAGTATATCATTATTTACAGTGGTCCCTGGGCAGTATATCATTATTTACAGTGGTCCCTGGGCAGTATATCATTATTTACAGTGGTCCCTGGGCAGTATATCATTATTTACAGTGGTCCCTGGGCAGTATATCATTATTTACAGTGTTCCCAGGGTAGAATATCACTATTTACAGTGGACCCTGGGTTGTATATCATTATTTACAATGGTCCCTGGGCAGTATACCATTATTTACAGTGTTCCCACGGTAGAATATCATCATTTACAGTGGACCCTGGGTTGTATATCATTATTTACAGTGTTCCCACGGTAGAATATCATCATTTACAGTGGACCCTGGGTAGTATATCATTATTTCCAGTGTTCCCACGGTAGTATATCATTATTTACAGTGATCCCTGGGCAGTATATCATTATTTACAGTGTATATCAATATGTACAGTGGTCCCTGGGCAGTATATCATTATTTACAGTGGACCCTGGGCAGTATATCATTATTTACAGTGGGCCCTGGGCAGTATATCATTATTTACAGTGTTCCCAGGGTAGAATATCATTATTTACAGTGGACCCTGGGCAGTATATCATTATTTACAGTGTTCCCAGGGTAGAATATCATTATTTACAATGGTCCCTGGGTAGTCTATCATTATTTACAGTGTTCCCAGGGTAGAATATCATTATTTACAGTGGACCCTGGGTTGTATATCATTATTTATTGTGGTCCCCGGTCAGGATATCATGATTTACAATCGTACCTCGGTAGTCTGTCTTTATTTACAGTGGTCCCTGAATAGTGTATCATTATTTACTGAGGTCCTCGGGTGGTATATCGTTATTTACAGTGTTCCCAGGGTAAATATCATTATTTACAGTGGTCCCTGTGTCGTATATCGTTATTTAGTGTTTCCTGGGTAGAATATCTTTATTTACAGTGGTCCCTCGATAGTACATTATTATTTACAGTGGTCGCTGGGTAGTTAATCATTATTTCCACTGGTCCCTGCATAGTATATCATTTCTGCATAGTATATCACATCTGAAAGTGGTCCATGTGTAGTATATAATAATTTACAGTGGACCGTGGGAAAAATGTCATTCTTGACAGTGGCCCATGTAATATATCATTATTTCCAGTGGCTCCTAAGTTGTATATCATTATTTACAGTGGTACTCGGTCGGGATATCATCATTTACAGTTGTCCGTGAGCAGTATATCAGTTTTTGCAGTTGTCCCTGAGTAGGTCATTATTAACAGAGTTTCCACGACTGTATATCATTATTTACAGTGGTCCTCGGGAAGAATGCAATTATTTACAGTGGTGCCTGTGCCGTATATCATTGTTTACAGTGGTCCCTGGCCAGTACATCATTACTTACAGTTGTCCCTGAACAGTATATCAGTGTTTACATTTGTCCCTGTGTAGGTCATTATTTTCAGTGTTCCTTCGGCAGTATATCAATATTTACACTGGCTTATTTGTCGTATGTCATTATTTATAGTTGTCCCTGGGTAGTATATCATTATTTATAGTTGTCCCTGCGTAGTGTATTATTTACAGTTGTCCCTGGGTAGAATGACAATATTTACAGAGGTCCCTGGGTAGAATATCATTATTTACAGTGTCCCTGGGTAGTTAATCATTATTTACACTGCTCCCTGGGTAGTATATCATTATTTACAGTGGTCCCTGGGTAGTATATCATTATTTACAGTGGTCCCTGGGTAGTATATCATTATTTACACTGCTCCCTGGGTAGTATATCATTATTTACAGTGTCCCTGGGTAGTTAATCATTATTTACACTGCTCCCTGGGTAGTATATCATTATTTACAGTGGTCCCTGGGTAGTTAATCATTATTTACGGTGGTCCCTGGGCAGTATATCATTATTTACGGTGGTCCATGGGTAGTATATCATTATCTACAGTGTTCCCTGTCTAGAATATCATTATTTACAGTGGTCCCTGGGTAGTATATCATTATTGACACTGGTCCCTGAGCAGTATATCATTATTTACAGTGGTCCCTGGGCAGTATATCATTATTTACGGTGGTCCCTGGGCAGTATATCATTATTTACAGTGGTCTCTGGGTAGTATATCATTATTTACAGTGGTCCCTGGGCAGTATATCATTATTTACAGTGGCCCCTGGGTAGTATATCATTATTCGCAGTGGTCCCTGTCCAGAATATCATTATTTTCAGTGGATTCTGGTTAGTTTATCCTTATTTACAGTTGTCTCTTTGTTGTATATTTTTATGCATAGTGATCCCTGGCATTATAGAACATAGAACATTACAGCGCAGTGCAGGCCCTTCGGCCCTCGATGTTGCGCCGACCTGTGAATCCACTTGTAAGCCCATCAACACTATTTCCTTTTCATCCATATGTCTATCCAATGACATTAATGTTGGCGAGTCCAGTACTGATGCAGGCCGGGCATTCCATGCACTTACTACTCTCTGAGCGAAGAACCTACCTCTGACATCTGTCCTATATCTATCTCCCCTCAATTTAAGGCTATGTCCCCTCGTGCTGGACATCACCATCCGAGGAAAAAGGCTCTCGATGTCTACCCTATCTAATCCCCTGATCATCTTGAATGCCTCAATTAAGTTACCTGTAAACCTTCTTCTCTCTAACGAAAACAGCCTCAAGTCCATCAAGCTTTCCTCATAAGATCTTCCCTCCATACCAGGCAACATCCTGGTAAATCTCCACTGCGCCCTTTCCAATGCTTCCACATCCTTCCTATAATGAGGCGACCAGAACTGCACACAATACTCCAAATGCGGCCGCACCAGAGTTTTGTACAGCTGCAACATGACATCATGGCTCCGAAAATCAATCCCTCTACAAATAAAAGCAAACACACCGTACGCCTTCTTAACAACCCTATCAACCTGGGTGGCAACTTTCAGGGATCTATGGACATGGACCGAGATCTCTCTGCTCGTCCACACTACCAAGAATCTTAACATTAGCCCAGTACTCTGTCTTCCAGTTATTTCTTCCAAAATTAATCACCTCACACTTTTCTGCATTAAACTCTATTTGCCACCTTAGAGCCCAGCTCTGCAGCTTATCTACGTCCCTCTGTCACCTACAACATCCTTCCGCACTGTCCACAACTCCTCCGACTTCAGTGTCATCTGCAAATTTACTCACCCATCCTTCTACGCCCTCCTCCAGGTCATTTATAAAAATGACAAACAGCAGTGGCCCCAAAACAGATCCTTGTGGTACACTACTCGTAACTGCGTAACTACTCGTAGTAGTGAACCTTGTGGTAGCCAATTTCTGATCCAAACTGCTAAATCACCCTGAATCCCATGCCTCCGTATTATCTGCGGTAGCACACCGCGGGGGACCTTATCAAACGCTTTACCAAAATCCATATATACCACATGAACTGTTATACCCTCGTCCATCTGTTTGGTCACCTTCTCAAAGAAATCTATAAGGTTTGTGACGCACTACCTACCCTTCACAAATCCTAATCAAATTATTCCTTTCTCGATGATTATCAATCCTATCTCTTATAAACCTTTCCAAGATTCTAGGTCATGTCGGCATAAGGAAGGGGGAGGTTTTGGGTATTCTAAAAGGAATTAAGGTGGACAAGTCCCCAGGACCGGATGGGATCTATCCCAGGTAACTGAGGGAATTGAGGGACGGAATAGCTGGGGCCTTAACAGATATCTTTGCAGCATATGGGGCTGTTTAGCTCACAGGGCTAATCGCTGGCTTTGAAAGCAGACCAAGACAAGCCAGGTGCACGGTTCGATTCCCGTAACAGCCTCCCCGAACAGGCGCCGGAATGTGGCGACTAGGGGCCTTTCACAGTAACTTCATTTGAAGCCTACTCGTGACAATAAGCGATTTTCATTCATCCTTGAGCACGGGTGAGGTCCCGGAGGACTGGAGAATTGCTAAAGTTGTCCCTTTGTTTAAGAAGGGTAGCAGGGATAATCCAGGGAATTATAGACCTGTGAGCTTGACGTCAGTGGTAGGCAAACTGTTGGAGAAGATACTGAGGGATTGGATCTTTTCACATCTGGAAGAAAATAGACTTATCAGTGATAGGCAGCATGGTTTTGTGCAGGGAAGGTCATGTCTTTCAAACCTAATTGAATTATTTGTGGAAGTTAAAAAGTTAATTGATGAGGGAAGGACTGTAGATGTAATATACATGGACTTCAGTAAGGCGTTTGATAAGGTTTCCCATGGCAGGTTGAAGGAAAAAGTGAAGTCGTATGGGGTTCAGGGTGTACTAGCTAGATGGATAAATAACTGGCTGGGCAACAGGAGACAGAGAGTAGTGGTGGAAGGGACTGTCTCAAAATGGAGAAAGGTGACTAGTGGTGTTCAACAGGGATCCGTGCTCGGACCACTGTTGTTTGTGATATACATAAATGCACTGAACGAAGGTATAACTGGTCTGATGAGCAAGTCTGCAGATGATGCAGGTGGAGTTCAATCCAGGGAAATGCGAGGTGATGCATTTTGGAAGATCTAACTCAAGTGCAAACTATATGGTCAATGGAAGAGGCCTGCGGAAAATGGATGTACAGAGAGATCCAGGAGTTCAGGTCCATTGTACCCTGAAGATGGCAACGCAGGTGGATAGAGTGGTCAAGAAGGCATACAGCATGCCTGCCTTCATCGGACGGGGTATTGAGTACGAGTTGGCAGGTCATGTTACAGTTGTATAGGACTTTGGTTAGGCCACATTTGGAATACTGCGTGCAGTTCTGGTCGCCACATTACCAGAAGGATGTGGATGCTTTAGAGAGGGTGCAGAGGAGGTTCACCAGGATGTTGCTTGGTATGGAGGGTGCTAGCTATGAAGAAAGGTTGAATAGATTAGGATTGTTTTCGTTGGAAAGACGGAGGTTGAGGGGGGACCTGATTGATATCTGCAACATTATGAAAGGTATGGACAGGGTGGATAGAACCAAGCTTTCTCCAAGAGTGGGGTGTCAGTTATAAGGGGGTCACAATTTCAAGGTGAGAGGGGGAAAGTTTAAGGGAGATGTGCGTGGAAAGTTTTTTACGCAGAGGGTGGTGGGTGCCTGGAATGCTTTACCAGCGCAGGTGGTAGAGGCGGGAACGATAGCATAATTTGAGATGCATCTGGACAGATATATGAACGGGTGGGGAACAGAGGGAAGTAGATCCTTGGAAAATAGGCAACAGGTTTAGATAAAGGATCTGGATCGGCGCAGGCTGGGAGGGCCGAAGGGCCTGTTCCTGTGCTGTAATTGTCGTTGTTCTCTGTTCTTTGTTCTTTAAGATTATGCCCACAACTGAAGTAAGGCTCATTGGTCTTTAGTTACCGGGGTTGTCTCTACTCCCCTTCTTGAACAAGGGGACAACAACATTCTATCATTATTCAGAGTGGCCCGTGTGTGGTATTTCATTAATTACAATGGCCCCAGTGCAATATTTGATTATTTACAGCCGTCGCTATGTAGTACATCATTATTTACAGTGGTCCCTGTGCAATATATGATTATTCACAATGGTCCCTGTGCAGAATATCATTATTTACAGTTGTCGGTGGATAGTATATCGTTATTTCCAATATAGCCTGTTACTGGGAGGTAGCCACACACAAGGGGTCGGGCAAGAGGAGCTAAAAGCAAGTATCACACAACCAATTATTATTTGTGCAACATCGCTAGAAAATACGAAATTAGTTTTCAGTCCATTAAACACAGCAAATAGCTAAAAATATATCATTGCATCTTTCTCTGTGATTGTAAAAGGATTGTTCATTGCAATAATCACAGGCGGTCTCTAATTATTGTTCAGACCATAATCATATTAAGATAATTATTCAGTGGAATAGAATCTGTATGTCCTTTCTTTTAAAATAAATTTAGAGTACCGTATTCTTTTTCTCCAATTAAGGGGCAATTTAGCGTGGCCAATCCACCTACCCTGCACATCATTGGGTTGTGGGGGTGAAACCCACTCAAACACAGGGTGAATGTGCAAACTCCACACGGACAGTGACCCAGAGCCGGGATCAAACCTGGGACCTGGGCGCCGTGAGACAGCTGTGCTAACTATTGCACTACCGTGCTGCCCCTAGAATCTGTCATTTTCCCTCATTCACACACCTTCCCTCTTTCACAGTCCCTCCCTCTCTCACACTCCCTCTCTCACACTCCCTCCCTCTCTCACACTCCCTCCCTCACTCCCACACCTTCCCTCTCTAACACTCCCTCCCTCACTCACACACCTTCCCTCTTTCACACTCCCTCCCTCTCTCACACTCCCTCTCTCACACTCCCTCCCTCACTCAGACACCGTCCCTCTTTCACACGCCCTCCCTCTCTCACACTCCCTCTCTCACACTCCCCCCTTCTCTCACAGTCTGTCCCTCTCTCACACTCTCTCACACACTCATATTCTCGCCTCTCATACTTTCTTCTTCATTGATATTCATTCCCTCTCTCCCATTCTCTCTGACACATTTCCCCTTGTCTCACACTTACTCCTCTGTCACATTCTGTTCCCGTCTTACTATCCCCCTCCCTCTCTCACCCTCCTTCCATGTCTCCCTCCGTCCCTCTCTCACATCTCCTCTCGAAACTTTCTCTCACACTCTTTCCCTCTCACGCTTTCTCTCATACTCTCTCCCTCTTTTACACTTTCTCTCTCAATCTTTCCCTCTTACAATTTCTCTCACACTCTTCCCCTCTCTCACACTTTCTTTCACACTCTTTCTCTCTGTCTCACGTTCTCTCACACTCTTTTCCTCACTCACACGTACGCTCACATTATTTCCTTCTCTCTCACTTTCTCTCACACTCTTTCCCTCTCTCACTTTCTCTCACTCTCTTTCCCTCTCTCATACTTTCTCTCACTCTCTTTCCCTCTCTCACTTTCTCTCCCTCTATTTCCCTCACTGACATTTCTCTCACTCACTGTCCCTCTCTCTCACTTTCTCTCACTCTCTTTCCCTCTCGCACACTTTCTCTCACAATATTTCCCTCTCTCATACTTTCTCTCACACTCTTTTCCTCTCCCACTCTCTCAGTCACGCAGTAGCTATCTCCTTTACTTATGTCTAAGATTATGTTAGTATTTTATACACCATAGTTCTCACACAATCTGCCTCCCTCATCCACTCACCCACTCGGTCTCCACTCCCTGCTTCCCTTTCTGTCAGACAATTTACCTCCTTCTCTCGTTTTATCCTTTATTTTTCCCACCCATTTTCTCTCCCATTCTATCTCCTCCCACCCATTTTCTCTCCCATTCTATCTCCTCCCACCCATTTTCTCTCCCATTCTATCTCCTCCCACCCATTTTCTCTCCCATTCTATCTCCTCCCACACTCTCTCACACTGTCTTCTATCAGCACAAATAACAGACCAGTTCTCTCTTCCTCCACATCTCAGCCCTGCCTCTCTCCTGGTTAAAGTGTATGTATCAGATGATCGGCCGGTGTCAGTGAGAGACGGGGTATTAGTTTTCACAGCTGAATATGTTCCAATACTGCTCTCTGAGGTGTTGAGTTTCAATGTACTGCAGCCTTTGAGTTTTCTGAGGTTCCAATGATTCTAAAGATTTTCTTTGTTTGAGGGGCAGAATCAGATTTAGATATGGGATCACAAATTTTGGGCTTTAAATAGTTCCAGATTTTGGAGAAATTGAAATTTGCTACTTATGCACCTTCAGAAAATAATGATATCAAATAAAGGAATGGTCACAGATAGAGGAAGCTACACTCCAGAGTGCAGTGGACCCACCCAGAGAAACACACTGACAATTGGAACTGAATCACTGAATGGTCACAGTTACAGAGACAGCTACACCCCAGAGTGCAGTGGACCCACCCAGAGAAACACACTGACAATTGGAACTGAATCACTGAATGGTCACAGTTACAGAGGCAGCTACATCCCAGAGTGCAGTGGACCCACCCAGAGAAACACACTGACAATTGGAACTGAATCACTGAATGGTCACAGTTACAGAGACAGCTACACCCCAGAGTGCAGTGGACCCACCCAGAGAAACACACTGACAATTGGAACTGAATCACTGAATGGTCACAGTTACAGAGGCAGCTACACCCCAGAGTGCAGTGGACCCACCCAGAGAAACACACTGACAATTGGAACTGAATCACTGAATGGTCACAGTTACAGAGACAGCTACACCCCAGAGTGCAGTGGACCCACCCAGAGAAACACACTGACAATTGGAACTGAATCACTGAATGGTCACAGTTACAGAGACAGCTACACCCCAGAGTGCAGTGGACCCACCCAGAGAAACACACTGACAATTGGAACTGAATCACTGAATGGTCACAGTTACAGAGGCAGCTACACCCCAGAGTGCAGTGGACCCACCCAGAGAAACACACTGACAATTGGAACTGAATCACTGAATGGTCACAGTTACAGAGGCAGCTACATCCCAGAGTGCAGTGGACCCACCCAGAGAAACACACTGACAATTGGAACTGAATCACTGAATGGTCACAGTTACAGAGACAGCTACACCCCAGAGTGCAGTGGACCCACCCAGAGAAACACACTGACAATTGGAACTGAATCACTGAATGGTCACAGTTACAGAGGCAGCTACACCCCAGAGTGCAGTGGACCCACCCAGAGAAACACACTGACAATTGGAACTGAATCACTGAATGGTCACAGTTACAGAGGCAGCTACACCCCAGAGTGCAGTGGACCCACCCAGAGAAACACACTGACAATTGGAACTGAATCACTGAATGGTCACAGTTACAGAGACAGCTACACCCCAGAGTGCAGTGGACCCACCCAGAGAAACACACTGACAATTGGAACTGAATCACTGAATGGTCACAGTTACAGAGGCAGCTACACCCCAGAGTGCAGTGGACCCACCCAGAGAAACACACTGACAATTGGAACTGAATCACTGAATGGTCACAGTTACAGAGGACAGCTACACCCCAGAGTGCAGTGGACCCACCCAGAGAAACACACTGACAATTGGAACTGAATCACTGAATGGTCACAGTTACAGAGACAGCTACACCCCAGAGTGCAGTGGACCCACCCAGAGAAACACACTGACAATTGGAACTGAATCACTGAATGGTCACAGTTACAGAGGCAGCTACACCCCAGAGTGCAGTGGACCCACCCAGAGAAACACACTGACAATTGGAACTGAATCACTGAATGGTCACAGTTACAGAGGCAGCTACACCCCAGAGTGCAGTGGACCCACCCAGAGAAACACACTGACAATTGGAACTGAATCACTGAATGGTCACAGTTACAGAGACAGCTACACCCCAGAGTGCAGTGGACCCACCCAGAGAAACACACTGACAATTGGAACTGAATCACTGAATGGTCACAGTTACAGAGACAGCTACACCCCAGAGTGCAGTGGACCCACCCAGAGAAACACACTGACAATTGGAACTGAATCACTGAATGGTCACAGTTACAGAGACAGCTACACCCAGAGTGCAGTGGACCCACCCAGAGAAACACACTGACAATTGGAACTGAATCACTGAATGGTCACAGTTACAGAGGACAGCTACACCCCAGAGTGCAGTGGACCCACCCAGAGAAACACACTGACAATTGGAACTGAATCACTGAATGGTCACAGTTACAGAGGACAGCTACACCCCAGAGTGCAGTGGACCCACCCAGAGAAACACACTGACAATTGGAACTGAATCACTGAATGGTCACAGTTACAGAGACAGCTACACCCCAGAGTGCAGTGGACCCACCCAGAGAAACACACTGACAATTGGAACTGAATCACTGAATGGTCACAGTTACAGAGGCAGCTACACCCCAGAGTGCAGTGGACCCACCCAGAGAAACACACTGACAATTGGAACTGAATCACTGAATGGTCACAGTTACAGAGGAAGCTACACCCCAGAGTGCAGTGGACCCACCCAGAGAAACACACTGACAATTGGAACTGAATCACTGAATGGTCACAGTTACAGAGACAGCTACACCCCAGAGTGCAGTGGACCCACCCAGAGAAACACACTGACAATTGGAACTGAATCACTGAATGGTCACAGTTACAGAGACAGCTACACCCCAGAGTGCAGTGGACCCACCCAGAGAAACACACTGACAATTGGAACTGAATCACTGAATGGTCACAGTTACAGAGGCAGCTACACCCCAGAGTGCAGTGGACCCACCCAGAGAAACACACTGACAATTGGAACTGAATCACTGAATGGTCACAGTTACAGAGGCAGCTACACCCCAGAGTGCAGTGGACCCACCCAGAGAAACACACTGACAATTGGAACTGAATCACTGAATGGTCACAGTTACAGAGGCAGCTACACCCAGAGTGCAGTGGACCCACCCAGAGAAACACACTGACAATTGGAACTGAATCACTGAATGGTCACAGTTACAGAGACAGCTACACCCCAGAGTGCAGTGGACCCACCCAGAGAAACACACTGACAATTGGAACTGAATCACTGAATGGTCACAGTTACAGAGGCAGCTACACCCCAGAGTGCAGTGGACCCACCCAGAGAAACACACTGACAATTGGAACTGAATCACTGAATGGTCACAGTTACAGAGACAGCTACACCCCAGAGTGCAGTGGACCCACCCAGAGAAACACACTGACAATTGGAACTGAATCACTGAATGGTCACAGTTACAGAGGACAGCTACACCCCAGAGTGCAGTGGACCCACCCAGAGAAACACACTGACAATTGGAACTGAATCACTGAATGGTCACAGTTACAGAGGCAGCTACACCCCAGAGTGCAGTGGACCCACCCAGAGAAACACACTGACAATTGGAACTGAATCACTGAATGGTCACAGTTACAGAGGCAGCTACATCCCAGAGTGCAGTGGACCCACCCAGAGAAACACACTGACAATTGGAACTGAATCACTGAATGGTCACAGTTACAGAGGCAGCTACACCCCAGAGTGCAGTGGACCCACCCAGAGAAACACACTGACAATTGGAACTGAATCACTGAATGGTCACAGTTACAGAGGCAGCTACACCCCAGAGTGCAGTGGACCCACCCAGAGAAACACACTGACAATTGGAACTGAATCACTGAATGGTCACAGTTACAGAGACAGCTACACCCCAGAGTGCAGTGGACCCACCCAGAGAAACACACTGACAATTGGAACTGAATCACTGAATGGTCACAGTTACAGAGACAGCTACACCCCAGAGTGCAGTGGACCCACCCAGAGAAACACACTGACAATTGGAACTGAATCACTGAATGGTCACAGTTACAGAGGCAGCTACATCCCAGAGTGCAGTGGACCCACCCAGAGAAACACACTGACAATTGGAACTGAATCACTGAATGGTCACAGTTACAGAGGCAGCTACACCCCAGAGTGCAGTGGACCCACCCAGAGAAACACACTGACAATTGGAACTGAATCACTGAATGGTCACAGTTACAGAGACAGCTACATCCCAGAGTGCAGTGGACCCACCCAGAGAAACACACTGACAATTGGAACTGAATCACTGAATGGTCACAGTTACAGAGACAGCTACACCCAGAGTGCAGTGGACCCACCCAGAGAAACACACTGACAATTGGAACTGAATCACTGAATGGTCACAGTTACAGAGGCAGCTACACCCCAGAGTGCAGTGGACCCACCCAGAGAAACACACTGACAATTGGAACTGAATCACTGAATGGTCACAGTTACAGAGGCAGCTACACCCCAGAGTGCAGTGGACCCACCCAGAGAAACACACTGACAATTGGAACTGAATCACTGAATGGTCACAGTTACAGAGACAGCTACATCCCAGAGTGCAGTGGACCCACCCAGAGAAACACACTGACAATTGGAACTGAATCACTGAATGGTCACAGTTACAGAGACAGCTACACCCCAGAGTGCAGTGGACCCACCCAGAGAAACACACTGACAATTGGAACTGAATCACTGAATGGTCACAGTTACAGAGGCAGCTACACCCCAGAGTGCAGTGGACCCACCAGAGAAACACACTGACAATTGGAACTGAATCACTGAATGGTCACAGTTACAGAGACAGCTACACCCCAGAGTGCAGTGGACCCACCCAGAGAAACACACTGACAATTGGAACTGAATCACTGAATGGTCACAGTTACAGAGACAGCTACACCCCAGAGTGCAGTGGAACCACCCAGAGAAACACACTGACAATTGGAACTGAATCACTGAATGGTCACAGTTACAGAGGCAGCTACACCCCAGAGTGCAGTGGACCCACCCAGAGAAACACACTGACAATTGGAACTGAATCACTGAATGGTCACAGTTACAGAGGCAGCTACATCCCCAGAGTGCAGTGGACCCACCCAGAGAAACACACTGACAATTGGAACTGAATCACTGAATGGTCACAGTTACAGAGGCAGCTACACCCCAGAGTGCAGTGGACCCACCCAGAGAAACACACTGACAATTGGAACTGAATCACTGAATGGTCACAGTTACAGAGGACAGCTACACCCCAGAGTGCAGTGGACCCACCCAGAGAAACACACTGACAATTGGAACTGAATCACTGAATGGTCACAGTTACAGAGGCAGCTACATCCCAGAGTGCAGTGGACCCACCCAGAGAAACACACTGACAATTGGAACTGAATCACTGAATGGTCACAGTTACAGAGACAGCTACACCCCAGAGTGCAGTGGACCCACCCAGAGAAACACACTGACAATTGGAACTGAATCACTGAATGGTCACAGTTACAGAGACAGCTACACCCCAGAGTGCAGTGGACCCACCCAGAGAAACACACTGACAATTGGAACTGAATCACTGAATGGTCACAGTTACAGAGACAGCTACACCCCAGAGTGCAGTGGACCCACCCAGAGAAACACACTGACAATTGGAACTGAATCACTGAATGGTCACAGTTACAGAGACAGCTACACCCAGAGTGCAGTGGACCCACCCAGAGAAACACACTGACAATTGGAACTGAATCACTGAATGGTCACAGTTACAGAGACAGCTACACCCCAGAGTGCAGTGGACCCACCCAGAGAAACACACTGACAATTGGAACTGAATCACTGAATGGTCACAGTTACAGAGGCAGCTACACCCCAGAGTGCAGTGGACCCACCCAGAGAAACACACTGACAATTGGAACTGAATCACTGAATGGTCACAGTTACAGAGACAGCTACACCCCAGAGTGCAGTGGACCCACCCAGAGAAACACACTGACAATTGGAACTGAATCACTGAATGGTCACAGTTACAGAGGCAGCTACACCCCAGAGTGCAGTGGACCCACCCAGAGAAACACACTGACAATTGGAACTGAATCACTGAATGGTCACAGTTACAGAGGAAGCTACACCCCAGAGTGCAGTGGACCCACCCAGAGAAACACACTGACAATTGGAACTGAATCACTGAATGGTCACAGTTACAGAGGCAGCTACACCCCAGAGTGCAGTGGACCCACCCAGAGAAACACACTGACAATTGGAACTGAATCACTGAATGGTCACAGTTACAGAGACAGCTACACCCCAGAGTGCAGTGGACCCACCCAGAGAAACACACTGACAATTGGAACTGAATCACTGAATGGTCACAGTTACAGAGGCAGCTACATCCCAGAGTGCAGTGGACCCACCCAGAGAAACACACTGACAATTGGAACTGAATCACTGAATGGTCACAGTTACAGAGACAGCTACACCCCAGAGTGCAGTGGACCCACCCAGAGAAACACACTGACAATTGGAACTGAATCACTGAATGGTCACAGTTACAGAGACAGCTACACCCCAGAGTGCAGTGGACCCACCCAGAGAAACACACTGACAATTGGAACTGAATCACTGAATGGTCACAGTTACAGAGACAGCTACACCCCAGAGTGCAGTGGACCCACCCAGAGAAACACACTGACAATTGGAACTGAATCACTGAATGGTCACAGTTACAGAGACAGCTACATCCCCAGAGTGCAGTGGACCCACCCAGAGAAACACACTGACAATTGGAACTGAATCACTGAATGGTCACAGTTACAGAGACAGCTACACCCCAGAGTGCAGTGGACCCACCCAGAGAAACACACTGACAATTGGAACTGAATCACTGAATGGTCACAGTTACAGAGACAGCTACACCCCAGAGTGCAGTGGACCCACCCAGAGAAACACACTGACAATTGGAACTGAATCACTGAATGGTCACAGTTACAGAGGACAGCTACACCCCAGAGTGCAGTGGACCCACCCAGAGAAACACACTGACAATTGGAACTGAATCACTGAATGGTCACAGTTACAGAGGACAGCTACACCCCAGAGTGCAGTGGACCCACCCAGAGAAACACACTGACAATTGGAACTGAATCACTGAATGGTCACAGTTACAGAGACAGCTACACCCCAGAGTGCAGTGGACCCACCCAGAGAAACACACTGACAATTGGAACTGAATCACTGAATGGTCACAGTTACAGAGGCAGCTACACCCCAGAGTGCAGTGGACCCACCCAGAGAAACACACTGACAATTGGAACTGAATCACTGAATGGTCACAGTTACAGAGGCAGCTACATCCCAGAGTGCAGTGGACCCACCCAGAGAAACACACTGACAATTGGAACTGAATCACTGAATGGTCACAGTTACAGAGACAGCTACACCCCAGAGTGCAGTGGACCCACCCAGAGAAACACACTGACAATTGGAACTGAATCACTGAATGGTCACAGTTACAGAGGCAGCTACACCCCAGAGTGCAGTGGACCCACCCAGAGAAACACACTGACAATTGGAACTGAATCACTGAATGGTCACAGTTACAGGAGACAGCTACACCCCAGAGTGCAGTGGACCCACCCAGAGAAACACACTGACAATTGGAACTGAATCACTGAATGGTCACAGTTACAGAGGCAGCTACACCCCAGAGTGCAGTGGAACCACCCAGAGAAACACACTGACAATTGGAACTGAATCACTGAATGGTCACAGTTACAGAGGCAGCTACACCCCAGAGTGCAGTGGAACCACCCAGAGAAACACACTGACAATTGGAACTGAATCACTGAATGGTCACAGTTACAGAGGCAGCTACATCCCAGAGTGCAGTGGACCCACCCAGAGAAACACACTGACAATTGGAACTGAATCACTGAATGGTCACAGTTACAGAGGACAGCTACACCCCAGAGTGCAGTGGACCCACCCAGAGAAACACACTGACAATTGGAACTGAATCACTGAATGGTCACAGTTACAGAGGCAGCTACACCCCAGAGTGCAGTGGACCCACCCAGAGAAACACACTGACAATTGGAACTGAATCACTGAATGGTCACAGTTACAGAGACAGCTACACCCCAGAGTGCAGTGGACCCACCCAGAGAAACACACTGACAATTGGAACTGAATCACTGAATGGTCACAGTTACAGAGGCAGCTACATCCCAGAGTGCAGTGGACCCACCCAGAGAAACACACTGACAATTGGAACTGAATCACTGAATGGTCACAGTTACAGAGACAGCTACACCCCAGAGTGCAGTGGACCCACCCAGAGAAACACACTGACAATTGGAACTGAATCACTGAATGGTCACAGTTACAGAGGACAGCTACACCCCAGAGTGCAGTGGACCCACCCAGAGAAACACACTGACAATTGGAACTGAATCACTGAATGGTCACAGTTACAGAGACAGCTACACCCCAGAGTGCAGTGGACCCACCCAGAGAAACACACTGACAATTGGAACTGAATCACTGAATGGTCACAGTTACAGAGGCAGCTACACCCCAGAGTGCAGTGGAACCACCCAGAGAAACACACTGACAATTGGAACTGAATCACTGAATGGTCACAGTTACAGAGGCAGCTACATCCCAGAGTGCAGTGGACCCACCCAGAGAAACACACTGACAATTGGAACTGAATCACTGAATGGTCACAGTTACAGAGGCAGCTACACCCCAGAGTGCAGTGGACCCACCCAGAGAAACACACTGACAATTGGAACTGAATCACTGAATGGTCACAGTTACAGAGACAGCTACACCCCAGAGTGCAGTGGACCCACCCAGAGAAACACACTGACAATTGGAACTGAATCACTGAATGGTCACAGTTACAGAGACAGCTACACCCCAGAGTGCAGTGGACCCACCCAGAGAAACACACTGACAATTGGAACTGAATCACTGAATGGTCACAGTTACAGAGACAGCTACACCCCAGAGTGCAGTGGACCCACCCAGAGAAACACACTGACAATTGGAACTGAATCACTGAATGGTCACAGTTACAGAGACAGCTACACCCCAGAGTGCAGTGGACCCACCCAGAGAAACACACTGACAATTGGAACTGAATCACTGAATGGTCACAGTTACAGAGACAGCTACACCCCAGAGTGCAGTGGACCCACCCAGAGAAACACACTGACAATTGGAACTGAATCACTGAATGGTCACAGTTACAGAGGCAGCTACACCCCAGAGTGCAGTGGACCCACCCAGAGAAACACACTGACAATTGGAACTGAATCACTGAATGGTCACAGTTACAGAGGCAGCTACATCCCAGAGTGCAGTGGACCCACCCAGAGAAACACACTGACAATTGGAACTGAATCACTGAATGGTCACAGTTACAGAGACAGCTACACCCCAGAGTGCAGTGGACCCACCCAGAGAAACACACTGACAATTGGAACTGAATCACTGAATGGTCACAGTTACAGAGGCAGCTACACCCCAGAGTGCAGTGGACCCACCCAGAGAAACACACTGACAATTGGAACTGAATCACTGAATGGTCACAGTTACAGGGACAGCAACACCCAGAGTGCAGTGGACCCACCCAGAGAAACACACTGACAATTGGAACTGAATCACTGAATGGTCACAGTTACAGAGACAGCTACACCCCAGAGTGCAGTGGACCCACCCAGAGAAACACACTGACAATTGGAACTGAATCACTGAATGGTCACAGTTCCAGAGGACAGCTACACCCAGAGTGCAGTGGACCCACCCAGAGAAACACACTGACAATTGGAACTGAATCACTGAATGGTCACAGTTACAGAGGACAGCTACACCCCAGAGTGCAGTGGACCCACCCAGAGAAACACACTGACAATTGGAACTGAATCACTGAATGGTCACAGTTACAGAGGACAGCTACACCCCAGAGTGCAGTGGACCCACCCAGAGAAACACACTGACAATTGGAACTGAATCACTGAATGGTCACAGTTACAGAGACAGCTACACCCCAGAGTGCAGTGGACCCACCCAGAGAAACACACTGACAATTGGAACTGAATCACTGAATGGTCACAGTTACAGAGACAGCTACACCCCAGAGTGCAGTGGACCCACCCAGAGAAACACACTGACAATTGGAACTGAATCACTGAATGGTCACAGTTACAGAGGCAGCTACACCCCAGAGTGCAGTGGACCCACCCAGAGAAACACACTGACAATTGGAACTGAATCACTGAATGGTCACAGTTACAGAGACAGCTACACCCCAGAGTGCAGTGGACCCACCCAGAGAAACACACTGACAATTGGAACTGAATCACTGAATGGTCACAGTTACAGAGGCAGCTACACCCCAGAGTGCAGTGGACCCACCCAGAGAAACACACTGACAATTGGAACTGAATCACTGAATGGTCACAGTTACAGAGGCAGCTACACCCAGAGTGCAGTGGACCCACCCAGAGAAACACACTGACAATTGGAACTGAATCACTGAATGGTCACAGTTACAGAGGCAGCTACACCCCAGAGTGCAGTGGACCCACCCAGAGAAACACACTGACAATTGGAACTGAATCACTGAATGGTCACAGTTACAGAGGCAGCTACACCCCAGAGTGCAGTGGACCCACCCAGAGAAACACACTGACAATTGGAACTGAATCACTGAATGGTCACAGTTACAGAGGCAGCTACATCCCAGAGTGCAGTGGACCCACCCAGAGAAACACACTGACAATTGGAACTGAATCACTGAATGGTCACAGTTACAGAGACAGCTACACCCAGAGTGCAGTGGACCCACCCAGAGAAACACACTGACAATTGGAACTGAATCACTGAATGGTCACAGTTACAGAGACAGCTACACCCCAGAGTGCAGTGGACCCACCCAGAGAAACACACTGACAATTGGAACTGAATCACTGAATGGTCACAGTTACAGAGGCAGCTACACCCCAGAGTGCAGTGGACCCACCCAGAGAAACACACTGACAATTGGAACTGAATCACTGAATGGTCACAGTTACAGAGACACT
>NW_024055603.1:0-28480 GCF_902713615.1 Scyliorhinus canicula | reverse complement strand
TTCTCTGGGTGGTTCCACTGCCCTCTTGGATGCAGCTGCCTCTGTAACTGAGACCATTCAGTGATTCAGTTCCAATTGTCAGTGTGTTTCTCTGAGTGGATCCACTGCACCCTGGGGTGTAGCTGCCTCTGCAACTGTAACCATTCAGTGATTCAGTTCCAATAGTCAGTGTGTTTCTCTGGGTGATTCCACTGCACTCTTGGGTGTTGCTGTCTCTGTAACTGTGACCATAAGTGATTCAGTTCCAATTGTCAGTGTGTTTCTCTGGGTGGTTCCACTGCACTCTGGGATGTAGCTGTCTCTGTAACTGTGACCATTCAGTTATTCAGTTCCAATTGTCAGTGTGTTTCTCTGGGTGGGTCCACTGCACTTTGGGTTGCAGCTGCCTCTGTAACTGTGACCGTTCAGTGATTCAGTTCCAATTGTCAGTGTGTTTCTCTGGGTGTGTCCACTGCACTCTGGTGTGTAGCTGTCTCTGTAACTGTGACCATAAGTGATTCAGTTCCAATTGTCAGTGTGTTTCTCTGGGTGGTTCCACTGCACTCTGGGGTGTGGCTGCCTCTGTAACTGTGACCATTCAGTGATTCAGTTGCAATTGTCAGTGTGTTTCTCTGGGTGGTTCCACTGCACTCTGGTGTGTAGCTGTCTCTGTAACTGTGACCATAAGTGATTCAGTTCCAATTGTCAGTGTGTTTCTCTGGGTGGTTCCACTGCACTCTGGGGTGTAGCTGCCTCTGTAACTGTGACCATTCAGTGATTCAGTTCCAATTGTCAGTGTGTTTCTCTGGGTGGTTCCACTGCACTCTGGTGTGTAGCAGTCTCTGTAACTGTGACCATAAGTGATTCAGTTCCAATTGTCAGTGTGTTTCTCTGGGTGGTTCCACTGCACTCTGGGGTGTAGCTGCCTCTGTAACTGTGACAATTCAGTGATTCAGTTCCAATTGTCAGTGTGTTTCTCTGGGTGGTTCCACTGCACTCTGGGGTGTAGCTGCCTCTGTAACTGTCACCATTCAGTGATTCAGTTCCAATTGTCAGTGCGTTTCTCTGGGTGGGTCCACTGCTCTCTGGGGCGTAGCTGTCTCTGCAACACTGACCATTCAGTGATTCAGTTCCTATTGTCAGTGTGTTTCTCTGGTTGGTCCACTGCACTCTGGGATGTAGCTGCCTCTGTAACGCTGACCATTCAGTGATTCAGTTCAAATTGTCAGTGTGTTTCTCTGGGTGGTTCCACTGCAGTCTGGGATGTAGCTGCCTCTGTAACTGTGACCATTCAGTGATTCAGTTCCAATTGTCAGTGTGTTTCTCTGGGTGGTTCCACTGCACTGTGGGATTTAGCTGCCTCTGTAACTGTGACCACTCAGTGATTCAGTTGCAATTGTCAGTGTGTTTCTCTGGGTGGGTCCACTGCACTCTGGGACGTAGCTGTCTCTGTAACTGGGACCATTCAGTGATTCAGTTCCAATTGTCAGTGTGTTTCACTTGGTTGGTCCACTGCACTCTGGGATGTAGCTGTCTCTGTAACTGTGTCAATACAGGGATTCAATTCCAATTGACAGTGTGTTTCTCTGGGTGGGTCCACTGCCCTCTGGGATGTAGCTGCCTCTGTAACTGTGACCATTCAGTGATTCATTACCAATTGTCCGTGTGTTTCATTCGGTGGGTCCACTGCACTCTGGGATGTAGCTTCCTCTGTATCTGTGACCATTCAGTGATTCAGTTCCAATTGTCAGTGTGTTTCTCTGGGTGGTTCCACTGCCCTCTTGGATGCAGCTGCCTCTGTAACTGAGACCATTCAGTGATTCAGTTCCAATTGTCAGTGTGTTTCTCTGAGTGGATCCACTGCACCCTGGGGTGTAGCTGCCTCTGCAACTGTAACCATTCAGTGATTCAGTTCCAATAGTCAGTGTGTTTCTCTGGGTGATTCCACTGCACTCTTGGGTGTTGCTGTCTCTGTAACTGTGACCATCTGTGATTCAGTTCCAATTGTCTGTGTGTTTCTCTGGGTTGTTCCACTGCACTCTGGGGTGTAGCTGTCTCTGTAACTGTGACCATCAGTGAATCAGTTCCAATTGTCAGTGTGTGTCACTGGGTTGGTCCACTGTACTCTGGGGTGTAGCTGCCTCTGTAACTGTGACCATTCAGTGATTCAGTTCCAATAGTCAGTGTGTTTCTCTGGGTGATTCCACTGCACTCTTGGGTGTTGCTGTCTCTGTAACTGTGACCATAAGTGATTCAGTTCCAATTGTTAGTGTGTTTCTCTGGGTGGTTCCACTGCACTCTGGGATGTAGCTGTCTCTGTAACTGTGACCATTCAGTTATTCAGTTCCAATTGTCAGTGTGTTTCTCTGGGTGGGTCCACTGCACTTTGGGTTGCAGCTGCCTCTGTAACTGTGACCGTTCAGTGATTCAGTTCCAATTGTCAGTGTGTTTCTCTGGGTGTGTCCACTGCACTCTGGTGTGTAGCTGTCTCTGTAACTGTGACCATAAGTGATTCAGTTCCAATTGTCAGTGTGTTTCTCTGGGTGGTTCCACTGCACTCTGGGGTGTGGCTGCCTCTGTAACTGTGACCATTCAGTGATTCAGTTGCAATTGTCAGTGTGTTTCTCTGGGTGGTTCCACTGCACTCTGGTGTGTAGCTGTCTCTGTAACTGTGACCATAAGTGATTCAGTTCCAATTGTCAGTGTGTTTCTCTGGGTGGTTCCACTGCACTCTGGGGTGTAGCTGCCTCTGTAACTGTGACCATTCAGTGATTCAGTTCCAATTGTCAGTGTGTTTCTCTGGGTGGTTCCACTGCACTCTGGTGTGTAGCAGTCTCTGTAACTGTGACCATAAGTGATTCAGTTCCAATTGTCAGTGTGTTTCTCTGGGTGGTTCCACTGCACTCTGGGGTGTAGCTGCCTCTGTAACTGTGACAATTCAGTGATTCAGTTCCAATTGTCAGTGTGTTTCTCTGGGTGGTTCCACTGCACTCTGGGGTGTAGCTGCCTCTGTAACTGTGACAATTCAGTGATTCAGTTCCAATTGTCAGTGTGTTTCTCTGGGTGGTTCCACTGCACTCTGGGGTGTAGCTGCCTCTGTAACTGTCACCATTCAGTGATTCAGTTCCAATTGTCAGTGCGTTTCTCTGGGTGGGTCCACTGCTCTCTGGGGCGTAGCTGTCTCTGCAACACTGACCATTCAGTGATTCAGTTCCTATTGTCAGTGTGTTTCTCTGGTTGGTCCACTGCACTCTGGGATGTAGCTGCCTCTGTAACGCTGACCATTCAGTGATTCAGTTCAAATTGTCAGTGTGTTTCTCTGGGTGGTTCCACTGCAGTCTGGGATGTAGCTGCCTCTGTAACTGTGACCATTCAGTGATTCAGTTCCAATTGTCAGTGTGTTTCTCTGGGTGGTTCCACTGCACTGTGGGATTTAGCTGCCTCTGTAACTGTGACCACTCAGTGATTCAGTTGCAATTGTCAGTGTGTTTCTCTGGGTGGGTCCACTGCACTCTGGGACGTAGCTGTCTCTGTAACTGGGACCATTCAGTGATTCAGTTCCAATTGTCAGTGTGTTTCACTTGGTTGGTCCACTGCACTCTGGGATGTAGCTGTCTCTGTAACTGTGTCAATACAGGGATTCAATTCCAATTGACAGTGTGTTTCTCTGGGTGGGTCCACTGCCCTCTGGGATGTAGCTGCCTCTGTAACTGTGACCATTCAGTGATTCATTACCAATTGTCCGTGTGTTTCATTCGGTGGGTCCACTGCACTCTGGGATGTAGCTTCCTCTGTATCTGTGACCATTCAGTGATTCAGTTCCAATTGTCAGTGTGTTTCTCTGGGTGGTTCCACTGCCCTCTTGGATGCAGCTGCCTCTGTAACTGAGACCATTCAGTGAATCAGTTCCAATTGTCAGTGTGTTTCTCTGAGTGGATCCACTGCACCCTGGGGTGTAGCTGCCTCTGCAACTGTAACCATTCAGTGATTCAGTTCCAATAGTCAGTGTGTTTCTCTGGGTGATTCCACTGCACTCTTGGGTGTTGCTGTCTCTGTAACTGTGACCATCTGTGATTCAGTTCCAATTGTCTGTGTGTTTCTCTGGGTTGTTCCACTGCACTCTGGGGTGTAGCTGTCTCTGTAACTGTGACCATCAGTGATTCAGTTCCAATTGTCAGTGTGTGTCACTGGGTTGGTCCACTGTACTCTGGGGTGTAGCTGCCTCTGTAACTGTGACCATTCAGTGATTCAGTTCCAATTGTCAGTGTGTTTCTCTGGGTGGGTCCACTGCACTCTGGGTGTAGCTGTCTCTGTAACTGTGACCATAAGTGATTCAGTTCCAATTGTCAGTGTGTTTCTCTGGGTGGTTCCACTGCACTCTGGGATGTAGCTGTCTCTGTAACTGTGACCATTCAGTGATTCAGTTCCAATTGTCAGTGTGTTTCTCTGGGTGGTTCCACTGCACTCTGGGTGTAGCTGTCCTCTGTAACTGTGACCATTCAGTGATTCAGTTCCAATTGTCAGTGTGTTTCTCTGGGTGCTTCCACTGCACTCTGGGTGTAGCTGCCTCTGTAACTGTGACCATTCAGTGATTCAGTTCCAATTGTCAGTGTGTTTCTCTGGGTGGTTCCACTGCACTCTGGGGTGTAGCTGTCTCTGTAACTGTGACCATTCAGTGATTCAGTTCCAATTGTCAGTGTGTTTCTCTGGGTGGTTCCACTGCACTCTGGGGTGTAGCTGCCTCTGTAACTGTGACCATTCAGTGATTCAGTTCCAATTGTCAGTGTGTTTCTCTGGGTGGTCCACTGCACTCTGGGGTGTAGCTGCCTCTGTAACTGTGACCATTCAGTGATTCAGTTCCAATTGTCAGTGTGTTTCTCTGGGTGGGTCCACTGCACTCTGGGGTGTAGCTGCCTCTGTAACTGTGACCATTCAGTGATTCAGTTCCAATTGTCAGTGTGTTTCTCTGGGTGGGTCCACTGCACTCTGGGGTGTTGCTGTCTCTGTAACTGTGACCATTCAGTGATTCAGTTCCAATTGTCAGTGTGTTTCTCTGGGTGGGTCCACTGAACTCTGGGATGTAGCTGTCTCTGTAACTGTGACCATTTAGTTATTCAGTTCCAATTGTCAGTGTATTTCTCTGGGTGGGTCCACTGCACTCTGGGGTGTAGCTGCCTCTGTAACTGTGACCATTCAGTGATTCAGTTCCAATTGTCAGTGTGTTTCGCTGGGTGGTTCCACTGTACTCTGGGTGTAGCTGCCTCTGTAACTGTGCCCATTCAGTGATTCAGTTCCAATTGTCAGTGTGTTTCTCTGGGTGGGTCCACTACATTCTGGGGTGTAGCTGCCTCTGTAACTGTGACCATTCCTTTATTAGATTTCAGTAGGTTATGTTTGAGCGTGAGTAGAAAATGTCAATGTCTCCAAAATCCGGATCTATTTTATGCGCAAAGTGTGTGAACCCATATCTAAATCTGATTCAGCCCCTTAAACTAATAATATTTGAACATTTAGAATAATTGGAACCTCAATAAACTCAGAGGCTGCAGCAGATACAAACTCATCACCTCAGAGAGCAGCAATAAAAATATTCAGCTGTGAAAATTAATATCCCGTCTCTAACTGATACCGGCCGTCCATCTGAGACACACTTCAACAGGGAGAGAGGCGGGGTGAGATATGGAGAAATGGAGATCTGGTCTGTGAGATGTGCTGATAGAAGACAGGGTGAGAAAGAAAGAGGGTAGGAGGAGATATAATGGGAGAGAAAGCGGGTGGGAGAAATAAAGGATAAAATGAGAGGTAGACTGTTTGAGAGAAAGGGAAGCAGAGTGGAGAGCGAGTGGGTGAGTGGATGAGGGAGGCACATTGTATGATGCTGGTGTAAAATACGAACATAATCTTAGACAAGTAAAGGAGAGAGCGACTGAGTGACTGAGGGAATGGGAGAGGGCAATAGAGTGAGGGAAAGTATGAGAGAGGTAAATAGTGTGAGAGAAAGTGTGAGAGATGGGAAAGAGTGTGTGTGAGAGGGAAAGAGTGTGAGAGAAACTATGAGAGAGGGAAAGAGTGTGCGAGAAAGTGTTAGAGAGAGAAAGAGTGTGAGAGAAAGTGCAAGGCAGAGAGAGTGTGATAGGAAGTGTGAGAGAGGGACAGAGTGTGAGGGAAAGCGTAGAGAGGGGAAGAGTGTGTGAGAAAGGGTGAGAAAGGGGAAAAGTGTGAGAGAAAGTGCGAGGCAGAGAGAGTGTGATAGGAAGTGTGAGAGAGGGACAGAGTGTGATATAGTGTGTGAGAGGGAAAGTGTGAGAGAAAATGTGAGAAAGGGAGTTGTGTGAGAGGGAGAGAGACATGCAGGGAGGGACATTTGGAGGGTAAGAGTGTGAGATAGGGAAAGTGTGGGAGAGAGGGAGGGTGAGTGAGGTAGAGAAGTGTCAGAGGGCGAGTGTGAGAGGGGAGAATGAGAGACAGTGAGAGAGTACAAGAGGGAGAGCGAAAGGGGCAGAGACTGAGAGAGTGTGAGAGAGGGCGAGAGTGCGAGAGAGGGAGAGAGTTCTGGACAGGGAGAGTGTGTAAGACAGGGAGTGAGTGAGAGAGGGAGAGAGTGTGAGAGGGGTGAGGAAGAGAGTGTAAGCGAGGGAGTGAGTAAAAGAGAGAGTGTGCGAGGGAGGGTTACAGTGCGAGAGGGGAGGGAGTGTGAGAGAGGGAGAGTGTGAGAGAGGGAGTGTGCGGGACAAGGAGTGTGTGTTAGACAGGAAGAGAGTGAGATAGTGAGAGAGTGTGAGAGGGGTGTGGGAGAGAGTGCGAGAGAGAGAGTAAAATAGAGAGAGAGTGCGAGAGAGGGATAGTGCGAGAGGGAGGCATTGTGAGAGAGGAGAGTGTGTGTGAGGGAGAGTGGGAGAGAGGGAGAGAGTGTGAGACAGTGTATGAGTGGGAAGGATTTGGAGAGAAGGATAGCGTGAGAGAGGGAGGATGAGAGAGGTAGAGAGTGTGAGAGCTGGAGAAAATGCAAGAGAGAAATAGAGTGTGAGGTTGTTCTTGGAGATATGGGGAATTGAGTATCATGTGGAAAACACAACCCGGATTAATATATTTGCTGAGCAATCAAACTTGTTCCTAAATTATAAAATCATATACTGAATAAAGTAAATATCCTTCATGCAGTATCCACCATTGAAGGTGTGAATAATTGACAGTGTGATAGGTCAGTTATTGTGCAGAGCTGGAATAGAACTTGTCTTTCCCCAGTGAGAGGCCAGAAAGCAAACACGTGGCACAGCCCCTTTTAACAATAATTGTAAAGCAACCTCAAAAAAGATAGACCTCCCTCTGATTATGAAATGTGCGTCTGTTGTTATTGGGAGCAACACAGATGTTTTCAATATGAAAAGCACAGGCAGCTCCCAGGGTCAGACAGATTGGACCTTACAATGCAGTTGATGCTGTGAAGTAACCAGTCAGCTAAAGCAGACGCTGAGTTCACACATGGACACAGTGAATAGAAAGGATTACAGTGAGAATACTGGCGGTGGTGGGGAACATGGAGGGAACCTGCAGGTGTTGGCCCACATCCTCTCACAGCCAGACAACATCCAAAGCCTGAAAAGTGAGTGAAGTACCGAAGGAGAACAATTCATTCCGTTTGTCCTCAGCCTCTCTATAGATGGGCAGATCATTCAATCCGACTGCACCGCCCTTTCCCTGGAGACATACATTTGATTTCTGTCACTCCTACCATTCCCTGTGAAACCACTGTTGTATCTGCCTACTCCAGTGTCCCAGGCCGTACAGACCAGATCAGAACCACTCGCTGTGTGAATGGTTTAGAAGCAGGTTTCCCTTTGGGATGATTGGATTGGCTGGGGCTGGGTTATTGGCCATAAAAGGCCATGATGTGAGATTCGTTCTACACATTTCAGATTGTATAAGTTTTGGATAATCTGGATATAAATAAACTGTTCCATGAACAATATAAATATCTGTTGGAAAGATGTAACTGAAATATATTATCATGCAGCTACATTCA
The DNA here is from genome assembly GCF_902713615.1 of Scyliorhinus canicula. Classification (NCBI taxonomy): domain Eukaryota; kingdom Metazoa; phylum Chordata; class Chondrichthyes; order Carcharhiniformes; family Scyliorhinidae; genus Scyliorhinus; species Scyliorhinus canicula. The sequence continues at coordinate 20,478 of NW_024055603.1, read as the reverse complement.
ACAGTGAGTAATGCAGAACAGGAACTGATAACAAATGGCAACATGGGGAGACTAGAGGGCCACTCACACCTCCTCCAACATTCAATATAATCTCTGCTCAGCTTCTGCCTCAATGTCATTTCCCGCTTGTTCCTCACATCCTTTCATTACCTCATTTCCTGTGAGAATAATGGAGGCAGACACCCAAAGCAACATTTCAAACCGATCTGGACATTGAAGGCCATAAGACCAGAAGACATTGGAGCTGAACTTGGTCACTGGGCCCATCAGGTCTGCTCCGCCATTCAATCATGGCTGATATGTCTCTCATCCTCAATATCCTACCTTCTCACCTTCTCCCCATAACCCCTGATCCCCTTATTAATCAAGAACCTAGCTCTCTCTGTCTTAAAGACACTCAGTGATTTGGCCTCCACAGCCTTCTGCGGCAAAGAGTTCCACAGATTCACCACCCTCTGGCTGAAGAAATTCCTCCACATCTCTGTTTTATAGGATCGTACCTTTTGTCTGAGATGGTGCCCTCTGGTTCTAGTTTCTCCGATAAGTGGAAACATCCTCTCCACATCCATTCTATCCACGCCATACAGTATCCTGTAGGTTTCCATAAGATCCCCCCTCATCCTTCTAATCTCCAACGAGGACAGAGCCAGATATCCCGATGGCCTAGGAATCTGAAACCCTGCCTCCCACACCACCAGTGTAGCCACATGTTTAGCTGCTCTATCCTCTTATTTCGATCCTCACTGTCACGTGGCACAGGGAGTAATCCTGAGATTACAACCCTCCGTTTGAATAACTGCCTAACTCCCTGAACTCCTTCAGCAGGACCTCATCACTCTTCCTGCCGATGTCGTTATTACCTTTGTGAACCACGACCTCTGGCTGTTCACCCTCCCCCTTCAGGACGTCCTTTGTTCGTTCAGCGACAACCTTGACCCTGGAACCAGGGAGGCAACATACCGGCCTGGTGTCACTTTCCTGCCCACAGAAGCGCCTGTCTGTGCCCCTTACTCTGGGATCCCTGTAACTATCGCTTTCCTGAACTTTGCCCTCCCTCAGCAAAAGAGCCAGATGTGGTGCCAATGTTCTGGCTGCTGTTGGTTTCCCTGATAGGCTATCCCCCCAAACTGTATCTAACACAGTATACCTATTAGAGATGGGGACAGCCACAGGGGATTCCAGCGCTGACTGCCTGCCCTTTCCAGCAGTCATCTACCCAACTATCTGCCTGCACCTTAGGTGTGACCACGCCTCCAGAACGTCTATCTATGATGCCTCCCGCCACCTGCATGCTCCTAAGTGCATCCAATTGCTGCTCCAACTGAACCACGCGGTCTGTGAGGCGCTGCCATTGGCTACACCTGCTGCAGTCGTAGTTGACCGGCACACTGGAAGCATCACGGTTCTCCGACATCTCCGACATGTCCGAGGATTCTCTGTAAAGCTAGGGAGGAGATTGCTGAGCCTTTGGCTTTGATCTTTAAGTCATCTTTGTCTACAGGAATAGTGCCAGAGGACTGGAGGATAGCAAATGCTGCCCAATTGTACCAGAAGGGGAGTAGAGATAACCCCGGTAACTATAGGCCAGTGAGCCTTACTTCTGTTCTTGGAAATGTCTTGGAAAGCTTGATAAGAGATAGGATGTGTAATCAACTGCAAAGGAATAATTTGATTAGAGATACTCAACATAGTTTTGTGAAGGGTAGGTTGTGCCTCACAAACCACATTGAGTTCTTCGAGAAGGTGACCAAACAGGTGGATGAGGGTACAGCAGTTGATGTGGTGTATATGGATTTCAGTAAAGCGTTTGATAAGGATCCCCACGCTAGGCTATAGCAGAAAATACAGAGGCATGGGATTCAGGGTGATTTAGCAGTTTGGATCAGAAATTGGCTAGTTGATAGAAGACAAAGAGCGGTGGTTGATGGGAAATGCTCTGATTGGTGTCCAGCTACTAGTGGTGTGCCACAAGGATCCGTTTTGGGGCCGTTGCTGTTTGTCATTTTTATAAATGACCTGGAGGAGGGCGTAGAAGGATGGGTGAGTAAATTTGCAGATGGCACTAAAGTCGGTGGAGTTGTGGACAGTGCAGAAGGATGTTACAAGTTGCAGAGGGACATAGATAGGCTGCAGAGCTGGGCTGACAGGTGACAAATGGAGTTTAATGCAGAAAAGTGTGAGGTGATTCATTTTGGAAGGAAATACAGAAAGGCAGAGTAATGGGCTAATGGTAAGATTCTTGGTAGTGTGGACGAGCAGAGAGATCTCGGTGTCCATGTCCATAGATCCCTGAAAGTTGCCACCCAGGTTGAGAGGGTTGTTAAGAAGGCGTACGGTATGTTAGCTTTTATTGGTAGAGGTATTGACTTTCGGAGCCATGAGGTCATGTTGCAGTTGTACACAACTCTGGTGCGGCCGCATTTGGAGTATTTTGTGCAGTTCTGGTCACCACATTATAGGAAGGATGTGGAAGCATTGGAAAAGGTACAGAGGAGATTTACAAGAATGTTGCCTGGTATGGAGGGAAGATCATATGAGGAAAGGCTGAAGGACATGAGGCTGTTTTAGTTAGAGAGAAGAAGGTTAAGAGGTGACTTAATTGAGGCATACAAGACATACTACCCAGGGGCCACTGTAAATAATGAAATACTGCCCAGGGACCACTGTAAATAATGATATACTGCCCAGGACCACTGTAAATAATTATATACTGCCCAGGGACCACTGTAAATAATGATATACTGCCCAGGGCCACTGTAAATAACGATATACTACCCAGGGATCACTGTAAATGATGAAATACTGCCCAGGGTTCACTGTAAATAATGATATAATGTCCAGGGACCTCTGTAAATAATGATGTACTGCCCAGGGGCCACTGTAAATAATGATATACTGCCCAGGGATTACTGCAAATAATGATATTCTGCCCAGGGACTACTGTAAATAATGATATACTACCCAGGGATTATTGCAAATAACGACATACTGCCCAGGGATCACTGTAAATAATGTTATTCTGCCCGCAGATCACTGTAAATGATGATATACTGCCCAGGGACCACTGTAAATGATGATATACTTCCCAGGGAACACAGTAAATAATGTCATTCTACCCAGAACCACTGTAAATAATGATATACTGCCCAGGGCCACTGTAAATAATGATACACTGCCCAGGGACCACTGTAAATAAGGATACACTGCCCAGGGCCACTGTTAATAATGATATACTGCCCAGGGATCACTGTAAATAAGGATATACTACCCAGGGAACACTGTAAATAATGATATACTACCCAGGGTCCACTGTAAATAATGACATACTGCCCAGGGCCACTGTAAATAATGATATACTACCCAGGGACCACTGTAAATAATGAAAAACTACCCAGGGAGCACAGTAAATAATGATATACTACCCAGGGACCACTGTAAATAATGATATTCTGCCCAGAGACCACGGTAAATAATGAAAACCTACCCAGGGACCACTCTAAATAATGATAAACTAACCAGGGATCCCTGTAAATAATGATATCCTACCCAGGGACTACTGTAAATAATGATATACTGCCCAGGGACCACTGTAAATTAGAATATACTACAGAGGGACCACTGTAACTAATGATGTACTATCCAAGGAACACTATAAATAATGATATACTATCCAGGGATCACTGTAAATAATGATATTCTGCCCAGTAACCACTGTAAATAATGATACACTACCCAGGGCCCACTGTAAATAATGATATACTATTCAGGGGTCACTGTAAATAATGATATTCTGCCCAGTAACCACTGTAAATAAAGATATACTACCCAGGGCCCACTGTAAATAATGATAGACTGTCCAGGGACCACTGTAAATAATGATATACTATCCAGTAACCACTGTAAATAATTATATACTATCCAGGGGCCACTGTAAATAATGATATACTGCCCAGGGACCAATGTAATAATGATATATTACCCTGGGACCACTGTAAATAATGATATACTACCCACGGATAACTGTAAATAATGATATACTGTCCAGGGACCACTGTAAATAATGACATACTACACAAGGACCACAGTAAATTATGATATATTACCCAGTGACAACGTTGACAATGATATACTACCCCGGGACCACTGTAAATAGTGACATGCTACCCATGAACGATTGTAAATAAAGGTACACTACCCAGGGACCTCTGTAAATAATGAAATTGCTCCCTGGCGCCGTTGTAAATATTGATGTACCACACAGTTACCACTGTAACTAATGACATACTGCTCAGGAAGCACTACAAATAATAATATACTATCCAGGACCCACTGTAAATAATGATAAAATACCCAGGGACCACTGTAAATAATTATATACTATCCTTGGTCCAAGGTAAATAATGATAAAATACCCAGGGACCACTGTAAATAATTATATACTCTCCTTGGTCCAAGGTAAATGATGGTATTATACACAGGGACCACTGTAAATAATTATATACTATCCTTGGTCAAAGGTAAATAATGGTATTATACACAGGGACCACTGCAATTAATGATATGCTCCCCAGGGATCACTGCAATTAATGATATACTCCCCAGGGATCACTGCAAATAATGATATACTGCCCAGGGACCACTGTTAGTAATGATATACTATCCAGGGACCACTGTAAATAATGATATACTGCCCAGGGACCACTGTAAATAATGATATACTCCCCAGGGACCACTGTAAATAATGATATACTCCCCAGGGACCACTGTAAATAATGATATACTGCCCAGGGACCACTGTAAATAATGATATACTGTCGAGGGAGAAGTGTAAATAATGAAATACTGCACAAGACGACCGGATATAATGATATACTAACCACCGACTACTGTAAGTAATTGAATATTGCTCAGGGCCATTGTGAATAATGATGGATTCAGCATAACCCTCTGTCAATAATGTTATTCTGCCCGGGAACCACTGTAAATAATGATATGAAAATCGCTTATTGTCAGAAGCAGGCATCAAATTGAGTTACTGTGAAAAGCCCCTAGTCGCCACATTCCGGCGCCTGTTTGGCGAGGCTGGTACGTGATATACTCCGTAGGGAACACTGGAACTCATGATACCTTTCACAGGGACCACTGAAAATAATGATCTACTACCCATGTACCACCTGTGAATAATAATGTGCCACCCAGGAACAACAGTAGCTAATAATAAACTACAGCGTGAAAACTGCAAATAATGATATACTGCGCAGAGCCACTGTAAATAATAGTAAGAAGTCTGACAACACCAGGTTAAAGTAAAACAGGTAAACCTGTTGGACATTAACCTGGTGCTGTAAGACTTCTTACTGAGCTCACCCCAGTCCAAAGCCGACATCTCCACATCATGACTGTAAATATTCATATACGACCCACTCACCATTTTTAAAAATGATATATTATCAAGTGAATACTGTAAATAATTATATACTATACACGGAATAAAGTAAATAATAATATACTATCCAGTGACCACAGTAAATAATGAAATCCCACTCTGGGTCCATAATAAATAATGACGGACGACACAGGGAGAAGTGTAAATAATGATATACAATCCAGGGTCCACTGTAAATAAAGATATACTATCCAGGGAATACTGTAGATATTGATATACTATCCAGTGACCACTATAAATAAAGAACTTCCACCCTGGGGCCTTTGTAAATAATGCTCTACTGCACAGGGACCACTGCAAATACTGATATACGTCCCAGGGACCACTGTAAATACTGGTATACTACCCAGGGACCATTGTAAATAGCGATGTACTACCCAGGGACCTATGTAAAATGACACACTTCTCAGAGACCACTGCATATAATTATATATTACCCTAGGACCACTGTAAATAATGATATATTACACTGGGACCACTGTAAATAATGATACTCATCCCAGGGACTACTGTAAATTAGAATATACTACAGAGGGACCACTGTAAATAATGATGTACTATCCAAGGAACACTATAAATAATGATATTCTGCCCATGGACCACTGTAAATAATTATACACTATCCAGGGACCACTGCAAATAATGGTATACTGCCCAGGGACCAATGTAATAATGATATATTACCCTGGGACCACTGTAAATAATGATATACTACCCACGGATAACTGTAAATAATGATATATTACCCTGGGACCACTGTAAATAATGATATACTACACAGGGCCCACTGTAAATAATGACATACTACACAAGGACCACAGTAAATTATGATATATTACCCAGTGACAACGTAGACAATGATATACTACCCCGGGACCACTGCGAATAGTGATATGCTACCCAGGGATCACTACAAATAATGATATTCATCGCAGGGACCACTGTAAATTAGAATATACTACAGAGGGACCACTGTAAATAATGTTGTACTATCCAGTGAACACTATAAATAATGATATTCTACCCAGGGACCACTGTAAATAATGATATACTATCCAGGAACTACTGTAAATAATGATATACTGCCCAGGGACCACTGTAAATAATGATATACTATCCAGGGACTACTGTAAATAATGATATACTGCCCAGGGACCACTGTAAATAATGATATTCTACCCAGGGACTACTGTAAATAATGATATACTATCCAGGGACTACTGAAATAATGATATACTCTCCAGGGACCACTGTAAATAATGATATACTACCCAGGGACTACTGTAAATAATGATATCCTACCCAGGGACTGCTGTAAATAATGATATCCTACCCAGGGACTACTGTAAATAATGATATACTATCCAGGGTCTACTGAAAATAATGATATACTGCCCAGGGACCACTGTAAATAATTATATTCTACCCAGGGGCTACTGTAAATAATGATATACTGCCCAGGGACCACTGTAAATAATGGTATACCACCCAGGGACCACTGTGAATGATGATATACTACCCAGGGACCAATGTAATAATGATATATTACCCTGGGCCCACTGTAAATAATGATATACTGCCTAGGGACCAATGTAATAATGATATATTACCCTGGGACCACTGTAAATAATGATATACTGCCCAGGGACCACTGTAAATAATGATATCCTACCCAGGGACTACTGTAAATAATGATATACTATCCAGGGACTACTGTAAATAATGACATACTGCACAGGGACCACAGTAAATTATGATATATTACCCAGGGACAACCGTAGACAATGATACACTACCCCGGGACCTCTGCGAATAATGATATACTGCCCAGGGACCACTACAAATAATGATATTCATCCCAGGGACCACTGTAAATTAGAATATACTACAGTTGGACCACTGTAAATAATGATGTACTATCCAGTGAACACTATAAATAATTATATTCTACCCAGGGACCACTGTAAATAATGATATACTATCCAGGGACTACTGTAAATAATGATATGCTGCCCAGGGACCACTGTAAATAATGATATTCTACCCAGGGACTACTGTAAATAATGATATACTGCCCAGGGACCACTGCAAATAATGGTATACTACCCAGGGACCACTGTGAATAATGTATACTGCCCAGGGACAACTGTAAATAAAGATAGACTACCCAGGGACCACTGTGAATAATTATACACTACCCAGGGACCACTATAAATAATGATATGATGTCCAGAGACCACTGTTAATAATGATTTGCAGCCGAAGGATCATTGGGAATTATGATATATTTTCCAGGGAAAACTGTAAATAATGATTTACTACTGAGGGTCTACTGTATATAATGATACTCTACCCAGGTGAACTGTACATAATGATATACCCCACAGGAATCACTGAAAATAAAGATAGACTACACATGGACCACTGTAAATAATTATATTCTACACATGGACCACTGTAAATAATGATATACAAAAAAGGGATCACTGTAAATCATTATATTCTATCCGGCGACCACTGCAAGTAAATATATACTATCCAGGGACCACTGTTAATAATGACATACTATCCAGGGACCACTGTAAATAAATATATACTGTCCAGGACAACTGCAAATGATGATATACTACCCAGGGACCACTGTAAATAATGATATACTACCCAGGGACCACTGTAAATAATGATATACTACCCAGGGCAAATGTAAAAAATGATATTCTACCCAGAGACCAGTGTAACTAATGATACACTACCCACGTCCCTGGGTAGAATACCATTATTTACAGTGGTCCCCGGGTAGTATATCATTATTTACAGTGATCTCTGGGTAGTATATCATTATTTGCAGTGATCTCTGGGCAGTATATCATTATTTACAGCGGTCCCTGGGGAGTATGTCATTATTGACAGTGGTCCCTGGTTAGAATGTCATCATTTACAGTGATCCCTGGCCAGTATATCATTATTTACAGCGGTCCCTGGGTAGCATATCATTATTTACAGTGGTCCCTGGGTAGAATGTCATCATTTACAGTGGTCCCTGGGCAGTATATCATTATTTACAGTTGTCCCTGGGCAGTATATCATACAGCGGTCCCACGACAGTATATCATTATTTATAGTGGGCCCTGGGCAGTATATCATTATTTACAGTGGTCCCTGGGCAGGATATCATTATTTACAGTGATCTCTGGGCAGTATATCATTATTTACAGTGATCTCTGGGTAGTATATCATTATTTACAGTGGTCCCTGGTTAGTATATCATTATTCACAGTGGTCCCTGGGCTGTATATCATTATTTACAGTGGTCCCACGACAGTATATCATTATTTGCAGTGGTCCCTGGGCAGGATATCATTATTTACAGTGATCTCTGGGCAGTATATCATTATTTACAGTGATCTCTGGGCAGTATATCATTATTTACAGTGATCTCTGGGCAGTATATCATTATTTACAGTGATCTCTGGGTAGTATATCATTATTTACAGTGGTCCCTGGGCAGTATATCATTATTTCACAGTGGCCCTGGGCAGTATATCATTATTTACAATGTACCCTGGGCAGTATATCATACAGTGGTCCTGGGTAGTATATCATTATTTACAGTGGATCTCTGGGCAGATATCAATTATTTACAGTGGTCCCTGGGTAGTATATCATTATTTACAGTGGTCCCTGGCAGTATATCATTATTTACAGTGGTCCCCTGGGCAGTATATCATTATTTACATGTGTCCCGGGCAGACACCTCATTATTACAGTGTTCCCGGGACAGTATATCATTATTTACAGTGATCCATGGGTCAGTATATCATTATTTACAGTGTTCCCTGGGCAGTATATCATTATTTCCAAGTGGTCCTTGGGCAGTTATATCCATTATTACAGTGGTCTCTGGGCAGTATATCACTTATTTACCAGTGATCTCTGGTACTATACCGTTATTTACAGTTGGCCTTGAGCAGTATATCATTGTTTATACTGTTTCCTTGGCAGTATATTTATTTCTTATCAGTGATCCCTGGGTAGTGTATCATTATTTACAGTGATCCCTGGGTAGTGTATCATTATTTACAGTGATCCCTGGGCAGTATATCTTTCTTATCAGTGATCCCTGGGTAGTGTATCATTATTTACAGTGATCCCTGGGCAGTATATATTTCTTAGCAGTGATCCCTGGGCAGTATATCATTATTTACAGTGATCCCTGGGCAGTATATCTTTCTTATCAGTGATCCCTGGGTAGTGTATCATGATTTACACTGTTCCCTTGGCAGTATACCATTGTTTACAGTGGTCCCTCTGTAGTACATCATTATTTACAGTGGTCAATGGATAGAATATAATTTTTCACAGTGGTCTCTGGGTAGAATATCGTTATTCACTGTGGTCCCTGTGTAGTATATCGGTATTTACACTTGTCCCCGAGTAGTATACCGTTACTTACAGTAGCCCTGCGTAGGTGTCACCATTTACAGCTGCAACTGGATAGTATTTCATCATTTACATTGGGTAGTATATCATTATGTACAGTGGTTTCTGGGTAGCATATCATTATTTACAGTGATCCCTGGATAGTATATATTTTTTTACAGTGATTGCTGGGTAGTATATCATTATTTACAGTGGACCCTGGGCAGTATATCATTATTTACAGTGGGCCCTGGGCAGAATATCATTATTTACAGTGATCACTGGGTAGTATATCATTATTTACAGTGATCCCTGGGCAGTATATCATTATTTACAGTGGTCCCTGGGCAGTATATCATTATTTACAGTGGTCCCTGGGCAGTATATCATTATTTACAGTGATCACTGGGTAGTATATCATTATTTACAGTGATCACTGGGTAGTATATCATTATTTACAGTGGTCCCTGGGCAGTATATCATTATTTACAGTGATCACTGGGTAGTATATCATTATTTACAGTGATCACTGGGTAGTATATCATTATTTACAGTGGTCCCTGGGCTGTATATTATTATTTACAGTGGGCCCTGGGCAGTATATAATATTATACAGTGGCAGCTGTGTAGTATACCATTATTTACTGTGGTTCCCTAGGTAGAATCTATTATTTACAGTTTCCGTGGGTGGAATTATCATTATCTACAGTTATCTCTGGGTGCTATATCATTACTTACAGTGTTCTCGGTGTAGAATTTCATTAATTACACAAGTCCCTGGGCAGTATCACAGTATTTACAGTGGTCCCTGGATATTACTTCATTATTTACAGTGGTCCCTGGATAATGTATCGTTATTCACAATTGTCCCTGGGAAGTACATCACTATTTACAGTGATCTCTATGTGGTATATCATTATTTACAGTGCACTCTGTGTAGGAAACCAATATTTACACTGGTCCCTGTGTGGTACATCATTACTTACATCGGTCCTTGTGTAGCATATCATTATGTACAGTGGTTCCTGTTCAACATTTCTTATTTACACTGTTCCCTGGATATATCGTTATTTACAGTGAGTCCTGAGTAGTATAACATCATTTACAGTGGTCCCTGTGCAGTATATCATTATTTGCAATGGTCCCTGGGTAGAACATCATTATTGACAGTGATCCCTGGGCAGTATATCATTATTTAGAGTGGTCCCTGGGTAGTATATCACTATTCACAGTGATCCCTGGGCAGTATATCATTATTCACAGTGGTCCCTGGGCAGTATATCATCATTTACAGTTGGCCCTGGGTAGTATATCATTACTTACAGTAGTTCATGGGTTGTATATCATTATTTACAGTGATCCCTGGGTAGAATATCATTATTTACAGTGGTCCCTGGCAGTATATCATTATTTACTGTGGTCCCTGGACAGTATATCATTATTTACAGTGATCACTGGGCAGTATATCATTATTTACAGTGTCCCTGGGTAGTATATCATTACTTACAGTGGTCCCAGTGCAGTATATCATTGTTTACAGTGGTCCCTGTGCAGTATATCATTATTTACAGTGGTCCCTGGGCAGTATATCATTATTTACAGTGGTCCCTGGGTAGTATATCATTATTTACAGTGGTCCCTGGGTTGTATATCATTATTTACAGTGGCCCTGTGTAGAGGAGCATTATTTACAGTGATCCCTGGGTAGATTATCATTATTTACAGTGGTCACTGGGCAGTATATCATTATTTACAGTGGTCCCTGGGCAGTATATCATTATTTACAGTGGTCCCTGTGTAGAGAAGCATTATTTACAGTGATCCCTGGGCAGTATATCATTATTTACAGTGGACTCTGGGCAGTATATCATTATTTACAGTGGTCCCTGGGCAGTATATCATTACTTACAGGGGACCCTGGGCAGTATATCATTATTTACAGTGGTCGCTGGGCAGTATAACATTAGTTACAGTGGTCCCTGGGCAGTATATCATTATTTACAGTGATCCCTGTGTAGAGAAGCATTATTTACAGTGAACCCTGGGCAGTATATCATTATTTACAGTGTTCCCTGGGCAGTCTATCATTACTTACAGTGGTCCCTGGGCAGTATAACATTATTTACAGTGGTCCCTGGGTAGAATATCATTATTTACAGTGGACCCTGTGCAGTATATCATTATTTACAGTGGTCCCTGGGTAGAATATCATTATTTACAGTGGACCCTGTGCAGTATATCATTACTTACAGTTGTCCATGGGCAGTATAACATTAGTTACAGTGGTCCCTGGGTAGTATATCTTTATTTACCGTGGTCCCTGGGTAGTATATCATTATTTACAGAGGTCCCTGGGTAGTATAACATTAGTTACAGTGGTCCCTGGGTAGTATATCATTATTTACAGTGGTCCCTGGGCAGTATATCATTATTAACAGTGGTCCCTGGGTTGTATATCATTATTTACAGTGGTCCATGGGCAGTATATCATTATTTACAGTGGGCCCTGGGCAGTATATCATTACTTACGGGGGTCCCTGTGCAGTATATCATTATTTACAGTGGTCCCTGGGCAGTATATCTTTATATACAGTGGTCCCTGGGTTGTATATCATTATTTACAGTCTTCCATGCGTAGAATGTCAGTATTTACAGTGGCCCATGGGTAGTAAATCATTATTTAAAGTGGTCGCTTTGCGTACATAATTATTTACAGTGGTCCCTGGGTAGTATATCATTATTTACAGCGGTCCCTGGGTAGTATACCATTATTTAAGCTGGTCCCTGGCCAGTATATAATTATTTACAGTGGTCCCTGGGTAGTTTATCATTATTTCCTGTGGTGTCTGGTTAGTCTGTCATCATTTCCAGTAGTCCCTGTGTAGGGCATCATTATTTACCCTGGTCCCGATGTCGTATGTCTATATTTGCTGTGATCCCTGGGAGGTATATCATTATTTACAGTGGTCCCTGGGCAGTATATCATTATTTACAGTGATCCCTGGGCCGCAAATCATTAATTACAGATGTCCCTTCAAAGTATATCATTAATGACAGTGCTACCTGGGCAGTATATCATTATTTACAGTGGTCCCTGGGCAGTATATCATTATGGACAGTGGTCCCTGGGCAGTATATCATTATTCACAGTGATCCCTGAGTCGTATGTCATTATTTACAGTGGTCCCTGGGTAGTATATCATTATTTACAGTGGTCCCTGGGTAGTATATCATTATTTACAGTGGTCCCTGTGCAGTATATCATTATTTACAGTGGTCCCTGGGCAGTATATCATTATTTACAGTGGTCCCTGGATAGTATATCATTATTTACAGTGGGCCCTGGGTAGTATATCATTATTTACAGTGGTCCCTGGATAGTATATCATTATTACAGTGGACCCTGGGTAGTATATCATTATTTACAGTGGTCCCTGGGTGGTATATCATTATTTACAGTGATCCCTGGATAGTATATCATTATTTACAGTGATCCCTGGATAGTATATCATTATTTACAGTGGTTACTGGGCAGAATATCATTATTTACAGTGATCCCTGGATAGTATATCATTATTTACAGTGGGCCCTGGGTAGTATATCATTATTTACAGTGATCCCTGGATAGTATATCATTATTTACAGTGGTTACTGGATAGTATATCATTATTTACAGTGGTCCCTGGACAGTCTATCATTATTTACAGTGGGCCCTGGGTAGTATATCTTTATTTACAGTGGTTACTGGGCAGAATATCATTATTTACAGTGACCCCTGAATAGTATATCATTATTTACAGTGGGCCCTGGGTAGTGTATCATTATTTACAGTGGTTACTGGGCAGAATATCATTATTTACAGTGATCCCTGGATAGTATATCATTATTTACAGTGGTCCCTGGATAGTATTTCATTATTTACTGTGGTCCCCGGTCAGGATATCATGATTTACAATCGTCCCTATGCCGTTGATCTTTATTTATAGTGGCCCCTGAGCAGGATATAAGAATTTACAGTTGTTCCTGCGTTGAATGTCATCATTCACAGAGAGGCCTCGGTAGTATAATATTATTTACAGTGGTCCCTGGGTAGTTAATCATTATTTACAGTGGTCCCTGGATTGTATGTCACTATTGAAAGTGGTCCCTGGGGAGTACATCAAGACTGAAAGTGGTCCCTGGGCAGTATGTCATTATTTACAGTGGTCCGTGGCAGTACATCATTATATACAGTGGTGTCCTGGGTAGTATATCACTATTTACACTTGTCCCTGGGCAACATACCACTATTTACAGTGGTCCCTGGGTAGTATATCACTATTTACACTTGTCCCTGGGCAGTATATCATTATTTACAGTGGTCCATGGGCAATATACCACTATTTACAGCGGTCCCTGGGCAGTATATCATTATTTACAGTGGTCCATGGGCAGTATATCATTATTTTCAGTGGTCGCTGGGCAGTATATCATTATTTACAGTGGTCCATGGGCAGTATATCACTATTTTCAGTGGTACCTGGGCAGTATATCATTATTTACAGTGGTCTCTGGGTGGTATAATAATTATTTACTTTGGTCCCTGGGTGGTCTATAATTATTTACAGTTGTCCCTGGATAATATGTCACTATTTGCAGTGGTCCCTTGCGAGTATATCATTATCTACAGTGGTCCCTGGGCAGTATATGACTATTTTCAGTGGTGCCTGGGCAGTATATCATTATTTAAAATGGTCCCTGGGGAGAATAACATTATTTACATTGGTCCCTTGGTAGTATATCTTTATTTACAATGATCCCTTGCCAGAATATCATTATTTGCAGTTGTCCCTGAGTAGTATATCAGTAATTACATTTGTCCCTGTATAGGTCATTATTTACAGAGGTCCCTTGGCAGTATATCATTATTTACAGTAGCCCCGGTGTCGTATGTCATTGTTTACAGTGGTCCCTGGGTATTATATCATTATTTACAGTGGTCCCTGTGTAGTATATCAGTATTTACAGTTGTCCCTGGGTAGTATGACATTATTTACAGAGGTCTCTGGGTAGTACTTCATAATCTGCAGTGGTCCCCTGGTAGTATATCACTATTTACTGTGGACCCTGGGCAGTATATCATTATTTACTGTGGACCCTGGGTAGTATATCACTATTTACTGTGGACCCTGGTTAGTATTTCATTATTTACTGTGGACCCTGGGTAGTATATCATTATTTACTGTGGTCTCCGGTCAGCATATCATCATTTACAATGGTACCTGAATAGTATATCATTATTGACAGTGGGCCCTGAATAGTATTTCCTTATTTATTGTGGTCCCCGGGCAGTATATCATTGGTGCCCGGGCAGTATATCATTATTTACAGTGTTCCCTTGTTGTATATCATTACTTACAGTGTTCCCTGTTGTATATCATTATTTACAGTGTTCCCTGTGTTGTATATCATTATTTACAGTGTTCCCTGTGTTGTATATCATTAGTTACAGTGGTCCCTGTGTTGTATATAATTATTTACATTGTTCCCAGGGTAGAATATCGTTATTTACCATGATCCGTGGGCAGTACATCAATATACACAGAGGTCCCTGGGCAGTATATCATTATTTACAGTGATCCGTTGGCAGTACATCGATATATACAGAGGTCCCTGGATAGTATATCACTATTTACATGGACCCTGTGTAGTATGTCATTATTCACCTGGTCCCTATGTTGTGTATCAATATTTACACTGATACCGGGATAGAATATCATTATTTACAGTGGTCACTGGCTTTTTTATCATTATTTTCGGTGGTCACGGGTCAGGATATCGCCATTTGCAGTGGTCCCTGTGTAGTCTGTCATTATTGACAGTGGTCCCTGAATAGTATATCATTACAGTGGTACTGGGGTGGTATATCATTATTTACAGTAGTCCCTGTGTTGTATAACATTATTTACTGTGGTCCCCTGTCAGGATATCATGATTTTCAGTGGTCCCTGGACAGTAAATCATTAATTTCAGCAGTCCCTTGATAGTATATCATTATGGACAGTGGTCCCTGGGCAGTGTATTATTATTTACAGTAGGGCCTCTGTATGGTATATCATTATTTACAGTAGGGCCTGTGTTGTTTATCATTATTTACATTGGTCCGTGGGCAGTACATCATTATATACAGTGGTCCCGGGGTAGTATGCCATTATTTACAGTGGTCCCTGGGTATTCTATTATTATTTACAGTAGTCTCTGGATAATGTGTCACTATTTGCAGTGGTCCCTGTGTAGTCTATCATAATTTAGTGTGGTCCCTGGGGAGTAAATCATTAATTACAGTCGTCCCTGGAAAGTATATCATTATGGGCAGAGGTCCCTGTGTAGTATACCTTTATTTGCAGTGATCCCTATGCAGAATATCATTAATTACAATTGTCCCTGTGTAGGTCATTATTTACAGTGGTCCCTTGGCAGTATATCATTATTTACAGTAGCCCCTGTGTCGTATGTCATTATTTACAGTTGTCCCTGGGTAGAATATCATTATTTACAGTGGACCCTGGGTAGTACATCAGTATTTACAGTAGTCCCTGGGTAGTATGATATTATTTACAGAGGTCTCTGGGTAGTATTTTATAATCTGCAGTGGTCCCCGGACAGTATATCATTATTGACAGTGGACCCTGGGTAGTATATCATTATTTACAGTGGTCCCTGGGTAGAATATCATTATTTACAGTGGTCCCTGGGCAGTATATCATTATTTACAGTGTTCCCTGAATAGTATATCATTATTTACAGTGGACCCTGCGTAGTATATCATTATTCACCAGGTCCCTGTGTTGTATATCAATATTTACACTGGTACCGGGCTGGAATATCAATATTTTCAGTGGTCACTGAGTTTCTCATTATTATTTACAGTGGTCCCCGGACAGGATATAATCATGTATAGTGGTCTCTGTGTAGTTTATCATTATTGACAGTGGTCCCTGAATAGTATATCATTATATACAGTGGTCCCTGGGCAGTATATCATTATTTACAGTGGTCCCAGGGCAGTATATCATTAGTTACCGTGGTCCCTGGTTAGTATACCATTATTTACAGTGGTCCCTGGGCAGTATATCATTATTTACAGTGGTCCCTGGGCAGTATATCATTATTTACAGTGGTCCCTGGGCAGTATATCATTATTTACAGTGGTCCCTGGGCAGTATATCATTATTTACAGTGGTCCCTGGGCAGTATATCATTATTTACAGTGTTCCCAGGGTAGAATATCACTATTTACAGTGGACCCTGGGTTGTATATCATTATTTACAATGGTCCCTGGGCAGTATACCATTATTTACAGTGTTCCCACGGCAGAATATCATCATTTACAGTGGACCCTGGGTTGTATATCATTATTGACAGTGTTCCCACGGTAGAATATCATCATTTACAGTGGACCCTGGGTAGTATATCATTGTTTCCAGTGTTCCCACGGTAGTATATCATTATTTACAGTGATCCCTGGGCAGTATATCATTATTTACAGTGTATATCAGTATTTACAGTGGTCCCTGGGCAGTATATCATTATTTACAGTGGACCCTGGGCAGTATATCATTATTTACAGTGGGCCCTGGGCAGTATATCATTATTTACAGTGTTCCCAGGGTAGAATATCATTATTTACAGTGGACCCTGGGCAGTATATCATTATTTACAGTGTTCCCAGGGTAGAATATCATTATTTACAGTGGTCCCTGGGTAGTCTATCATTATTTACAGTGTTCCCAGGGTAGAATATCATTATTTACAGTGGACCCTGGGTTGTATATCATTATTTATTGTGGTCCCCGGTCAGGATATCATGATTTACAATCGTACCTCGGTAGTCTGTCTTTATTTACAGTGGTCCCTGAATAGTGTATCATTATTTACTGAGGTCCTCGGTTGGTATATCGTTATTTACAGTGTTCCCAGGGTAAATATCATTATTTACAGTGGTCCCTGTGTCGTATATCGTTATTTAGTGTTTCCTGGGTAGAATATCTTTATTTACAGTGGTCCCTCGATAGTACATTATTATTTACAGTGGTCGCTGGGTAGTTAATCATTATTTCCACTGGTCCCTGCATAGTATATCATTTCTGCATAGTATATCACATCTGAAAGTGGTCCATGTGTAGTATATAATAATTTACAGTGGACCGTGGGAAAAATGTCATTCTTGACAGTGGCCCATGTAATATATCATTATTTCCAGTGGCTCCTAAGTTGTATATCATTATTTACAGTGGTACTCGGTCGGGATATCATCATTTACAGTTGTCCGTGAGCAGTATATCAGTTTTTGCAGTTGTCCCTGAGTAGGTCATTATTAACAGAGTTTCCACGACTGTATATCATTATTTACAGTGGTCCCAGGGCAGAATGCAATTATTTACAGTGGTGCCTGTGCCGTATATCATTGTTTACAGTGGTCCCTGGCCAGTACATCATTACTTACAGTTGTCCCTGAGCAGTATATCAGTGTTTACATTTGTCCCTGTGTAGGTCATTATTTTCAGTGTTCCTTCGGCAGTATATCAATATTTACACTGGCTTATTTGTCGTATGTCATTATTTATAGTTGTCCCTGGGTAGTATATCATTATTTATAGTTGTCCCTGCGTAGTGTATTATTTACAGTTGTCCCTGGGTAGAATGACAATATTTACAGAGGTCCCTGGGTAGAATATCATTATTTACAGTGTCCCTGGGCAGTATATCATTATTTACAGTGGTCCCTGGGTAGTATATCATTATTTACACTGCTCCCTGGCTAGTATATCATTATTTACAGTGTCCCTGGGTAGTGTATCATTATTTACAGTGGGGTCTGGGTAGTATATCATTATTTACAGTGGTCCCTGGGTAGTATATCATTATTTACACTGCTCCCTGGGTAGTATATCATTATTTACAGTGTCCCTGGGTAGTTAATCATTATTTACACTGCTCCCTGGGTAGTATATCATTATTTAAATTGGTCCCTGCGAAGCATATAATTATTTCCAATTGTCCCTGTATAGTATATCATTATTTACAGTTGTCCCTGGGTAGTTAATCATTATTTACACTGCTCCCTGGATAGTATATCAAGACTGAAAGTTGTCCCTGGGCAGTATGTCATTATCTTCAGTGGTCCCTGGGCAGTATATCATTATATACAGTGGTCCCTAGGTAGTATATCATTATTTACAGTGGTCCCTAGGTAGTATATCACTATTTACACTTGTCCCTGGGTAGTTAATCATTATTTACAGTGGTCCCTGGGTAGTGTATCATTATTTACAGTGGTCCCTGATCAGTACATCATTAATTACAGTGATCCCTGGGTAGTATATCATTATTTACAGTGGTCACTGGGTAGTATATCATTATTCACAGTGGTCCCTGGTTAGTACATCATTATTCACAGTTGTCCCTGGGCAGTATATCATTATTTACAGTGGTCCCAGTGGAGTATACCATTATTTACAGTGGTCCCTGGGTAGTATTTCATTATTTACTGTGGACCCTGGGTAGTATATCATTATTTACTGTGGTCTCCGGTCAGCATATCATCATTTACAATGGTACCTGAATAGTATATCATTATTGACAGTGGGCCCTGAATAGTATTTCCTTATTTATTGTGGTCCCCGGGCAGTATATCATTGGTGCCCGGGCAGTATATCATTATTTACAGTGTTCCCTTGTTGTATATCATTACTTACAGTGTTCCCTGTTGTATATCATTATTTACAGTGTTCCCTGTGTTGTATATCATTATTACAGTGTTCCCTGTGTTGTATATCATTAGTTACAGTGGTCCCTGTGTTGTATATAATTATTTACATTGTTCCCAGGGTAGAATATCGTTATTTACCATGATCCGTGGGCAGTACATCAATATACACAGAGGTCCCTGGGCAGTATATCATTATTTACAGTGATCCGTTGGCAGTACATCGATATATACAGAGGTCCCTGGATAGTATATCACTATTTACATGGACCCTGTGTAGTATGTCATTATTCACCTGGTCCCTATGTTGTGTATCAATATTTACACTGATACCGGGATAGAATATCAATATTTGCAGTGGTCACTGGCTTTTTTATCATTATTTTCGGTGGTCACGGGTCAGGATATCGCCATTTGCAGTGGTCCCTGTGTAGTCTGTCATTATTGACAGTGGTCCCTGAATAGTATATCATTACAGTGGTACTGGGGTGGTATATCATTATTTACAGTAGTCCCTGTGTTGTATAACATTATTTACTGTGGTCCCCTGTCAGGATATCATGATTTTCAGTGGTCCCTGGACAGTAAATCATTAATTTCAGCAGTCCCTTGATAGTATATCATTATGGACAGTGGTCCCTGGGCAGTGTATTATTATTTACAGTAGGGCCTCTGTATGGTATATCATTATTTACAGTAGGGCCTGTGTTGTTTATCATTATTTACATTGGTCCGTGGGCAGTACATCATTATATACAGTGGTCCCGGGGTAGTATGTCATTATTTACAGTGGTCCCTGGGTAGTCTATTATTATTCACAGTAGTCTCTGGATAATGTGTCACTATTTGCAGTGGTCCCTGTGT
>NW_024055602.1:0-45912 GCF_902713615.1 Scyliorhinus canicula | reverse complement strand
ATAGGAAGAATTGATTTTGGTGGGGCTGGAACAGGCCGAAATAATGGGTGTACTGGGACTTTCCTGTTTGTGGATTTTGGGAAGGAGGTAGAAGCGGGAGGTTGATGCAGGATGTGTGGGGTTGCGGGACTATGATGTCCGAGGCTGTGGACAGAGGATATCCAGAGTCGATGAGGTTAGTGAAAGTCCTGGAAACAATATCATGATGTTTGGTGGTGTGCTGCTGGCCCAGTGGTAGGTTCCTGGATGGACCAGAGAGTTGACGGTCAGCCTCTGTGAGGAATAAGTCAGTACACCAGACAATAAGGGCACCACCCTTGTGAACAGCTTAGATAACCAGGTCAGGGTTGGATATGAGAGAGAGGATTGGAGGAAGTTTAGAGTGAGTCAGGATAGAGTTGGTGAGAGGCACAGAGACATTGAGACGGTGGATGTCGCACTGACAGATCTCAATGAAAAGACCAAGGGCTGATAGGAGGCCAGAGGGTGGGGTCCAGGTAGAGGGAGATTACTGGAGGCAGATGGATTTAAACAACAGATATTCATCAAATAGACAGTGAGGAACAGCAGAGACAATATTATCTACTCACTGATCACCATCAGAATAATTACCAAAGCATTGGAAAGCAGAAGTCGGTCTCAGTTGTTCTTGAATATAGAACAGAATATAATACAATCTTCCAGTCACAATGTCAACAGTAGGAAACACGGAATTAGAAGTCTGAGTAAAATAAATCCAGTAACACAGAGTACAGTAAATAGTCGGCACATATTCCAAAGTCAAAATTATTCCTGACACAATTCATCCAATTATTTCAATAACTATCAGAAATAACAGATCTGAGTAGTATGATAGATGTTAAACAGTTTGAGTTTCTAAAGGCCGTCAGTAAGATCCGACATAACAGACTGATGAGTAATCTCAGAGCCAGTGGGGTTAGGGGACACAGCAGCAGAATGGACACATGCTGGCGACACACACACACAAACAGGGAGAGGGATTGAAGGGATTTAGGCTGATTGGTGGAAGGTGGAAAATGGTGTTCCACAAGGATCAGCACCGGGATTACTCCTGCACCATTCCCATCAACAGTATGGGATCGGGAAGCAGAATGATAATTACACAATTTACAGACAAAGTCAAATTGTGATTGATAGTGAATACAGAGGGAAAATATAACTAATTACAGGCACACATTGATCATTAATTATAAATTTGCAAAGTGGGTGTTTCGATGAGAAATTAATGTCCCGACAGATCAGTGTCCGCTGCTGCATTTTGATCTGAGCAATAAATCCCCCAATCATTCCTCGGAAAACAAGTGTGACAATGGACAAAGATTCTGGAATCAGATCAATAGATTCACAAATCGTGTGAAGCAGAAACTGTTTTAAAACATCCATAAAAATTGATCAACCATGTGAGTGTATTTCATGATGAATAGGAAGGAGTAAATATCACAAAACCTATTGGAATACAGCACTATTGTGGGCTTTCTGAAATATTAGTGTGGATTATATCTGTTCCGTGTAGAGTAGATCAATAGAAAACAGTTAGATACATTTCACTTCATACAATAAATATCAAACATCTTCAAAACATAACCAAACTCTTCCTCTTTTCAACCAATTCCAAAAATAAAACACACAGAGAGAACTCCACAGAATGGAGCGACCACCCACCAATAAAATACATAATTTCATAACAAAACCAACTAATGTCAGTCCAGTTACTGACCCACACACAATCCAATTCCATACGGACAGATACTTTCAGTAAACCTTGTTCGCTGCTGTCAGATATTCCACTCTAGTTAACGATCCACATTCAGTACAATTCTACACTGACAGATACATCCAATAATACTTGTTCACTGCTGTCAGATATTCCAACCTGATTAGTGATCGACCCTCAGTGTGATTTCATTCTAACTCCCACTAAACCTTCCTTCAGAGAGAGTGCATTCACTGAGATCCAATCTAACATTATCCAAGATTCCAATCACTATATTACTGATCAGAGATGCCGTGAGTTACAAACAGGTTTATGGTTAGTTGATGAAATGGATTCAAAGCCTAGACATTACTGACGAGAATTGAATTAATTGAATAATATCGTTGATCAGGTGGCTGGATAACAGTGAGCACGAGATCAGAGTTAAACATTTTCTATCAGAGTTTAAAATCAGACAGCCGCTCACACAGAGATTTACACAACTTCAATGGTGATAGTCACTTACCAGGAACACCAACGATAGCCAGTATTGGATAGAATATTTTCTCAGCAATATAAATTGGATAAAGCATTTTTACTGTGAAGTGATGTGTCCCTTCCTGCGATTGGCAATCTCTCTGTCTGAAACTCTGAGGTTATATATTCTCCAAACTTTTAATTTATACCCTGTGGAACCACCTCAGGGATATTGAGGTTGTGACATCGTTTAACTTATTTTTCAAAGCTGTGAACAAACAGATTATAATATTGTGTTCAGTGAAAGCAAATACTATTTTTGAGTGAGTGATCTCTTTCCAAACACTGGACTGTGTTGATCACATTGTTCAAATAACATTAACAGAAATAATGCTGTCCATTCAGACACCATCAGTCCCATCTCCAGATCTCAGATTGTTTCAGTGATATCCCTCACCCCACTGTCACCATTCAGTGGTTCAGTTCCAATTGTAAGTGTGTTTCTCCAGGTGGGTCCACTGCACTCTGGGGTGTAGCTGCCTCTGTAACTGTGACCATTCAGTGATTCAGATCCAATTGTCAGTGTGTTTCTCTGGGTGGGTCCACTGCACTCTGGGGTGTAGCTGCCTCTGTAACTGTGACCATTCAGTGATTCAGTTCCAATTGTCAGTGTGTTTCTCTGGGTGGGCCCCACTGCACTCTGGGATGTAGCTGTCTCTGTAACTGTGACCATTCAGTGATTCAGTTCCAATTGGGATCTGGGATTCATGTCGCATTACATTCGGCCCCCACCAACAAGCCTGGACTTGCAGAGGCCTACCGACTGTACTGGCTTGGGACAATTCACACCTCTTTAACCTGGAGTTACCTCTCTCTCTGCATCTTTGATGATTTGATTGCCTGCAGGTGCTCGCATTCCGGGGCATCTCTGACTGTGTCTATATAAACATTTCTGGAACAAGCCTTTCCATTCACCTGAAGAAGGAGCCGTGCTCCGAAAGCTCGTGTTTGAAACAAACCTGTTGGACTTTAACCTGGTGTTGTAAGACTTCTTACTCAGTTCCAATTGTCAGTGCGTTTCTCTGGGTGGGTCCACTGCACTCTGGGGTGTAGCTGTCCCTGTAACTGTGACCATTCAGTGATTCAGTTCCAATTGTCAGTGTATTTCTCTGGGTGGGTCCACTGCTCTCTGGGGTGTAGCTGCCTCTGTAACTGTGACCATTCAGTGATTCAGTTCCAATTGTCAGTGTGTTTCTCTGGGTGGGTCCACTGCACTCTGGGGTGTAGCTGTCTCTGTAACTGTGACCATTCAGTGATTCAGTTCCAATTGTCAGTGTGTTTCTCTGGGTGGTTCCACTGCACTCTGGGTGTAGCTGTCTCTGTAACTGTGACCATTCAGTGATTCAGTTCTAATTGTCAGTATGTTTCTCTGGGTGGTTCCACTGCTCTCTGGGGTGTAGCTGCCTCTGTAACTGTGACCATTCAATGATTCAATTCCAATTGTCAGTGTGTTTCTCTGGGTGGGTCCACTGCACTCTGGGGTGTAGCTGCCTCTGTAACTGTGACCATTCAGTGATTCAGTTCCAATTGTCAGTGTGTTTCTCTGGGTGGGCCCACTGCACTCTGGGGTGTAGCTGCCTCTGTAACTGTGGCCATTCAGTGATTCAGTTCCAATTCTCAGTGTGTTTCTCTGGGTGGGTCCACTGCACTCTGGGGTGTAGCTGTCTCTGTAACTGTGACCATTCAGTGATTCAGTTCCAATTGTCAGTGTGTTTCTCTGGGTGGGTCCACTGCACTCTGGGGTGTAGCTGTCTCTGTAACTGTGACCAGTCAGTGATTCAGTTCCAATTGTCAGTGTGTTTCTCTGGGTGGGTCCACTGCACTCTGGGGTGTAGCTGCCTCTGTAACTGTGACCATTCAGAGATTCAGTTCCAATTGTCAGTGTATTTCTCTGGGTGGGTCCACTGCTCTCTGGGGTGTAGCTGCCTCTGTAACTGTGACCATTCAGTGATTCAGTTCCAATTGTCAGTGTGTTTCTCTGGGTGGGTCCACTGCACTCTGGGTGTAGCTGTCTCTGTAACTGTGACCATTCAGTGATTCAGTTCCAATTGTCAGTGTGTTTCTCTGGGTGGGTCCACTGCATTCTGGGGTGTAGCTGTCTCTGTAACTGTGACCATTCAGTGATTCAGTTCCTATTGTCAGTGTGTTTCTCTGGGTGGGTCCACTGCACTCTGGGGTGTAGCTGCCTCTGTAACTGTGACCATTCAGATGATTCAGTTCCAATTGTCAGTGCTTTCTCTGGGTGGTTCCACTGCACTATGGGGTGTAGCTGTCTCTCTAACTGTGACCATTCAGTGATTCAGTTCCAATTGTCAGTGTGTTTCTCTGGGTGGGTCCACTGTACTCTGGGGTGTAGCTGCCTCTGTAACTGTGACCATTCCTTTATTAGATTTCAGTAGGTTATGTTTGAGCATAAGTAGAAAATGTCAATGTCTCCAAAATCTGGATCTATTTTATGCGCAAAGTGTGTGAACCCATATCTAAATCTGATTCAGCCCCTTAAACTAAGAAAACATTTAGAATAATTGGAACCTCAATAAACTCAGAGACTGCAGCAGATACAAACGCATCACCTCAGAGAGCAGCAATAAAAATATTCAGCTGTGAAAACTAATATCCCGTCTCTAACTGATACCGGCCGTCCATCTGAGACACACACTTAAACAGGGAGAGAGGCGGGGTGAGATATGGAGAAATGGAGATCTGGTCTGTGAGATGTGCTGATAGAAGACAGGGTGAGAGAGAAAGAGGGTAGGAGGAGATACAATGGGAGAGAAAGCGGGTGGGAGAAATAAAGGATAAAATGAGAGGTAGACTGTTTGAGAGAAAGGGAAGCAGAGTGGAGAGCGAGTGGGTGAGTGGATGAGGGAGGCACATTGTATGATGCTGGTGTAAAATACGAACATAATCTTAGACAAGTAAAGGAGAGAGCGACTGAGTGACTGAGGGAATGGGAGAGGGCAATAGAGTGAGGGAAAGTATGAGAGAGGTAAATAGTGAGAGAGAAAGTGTGAGAGAGGGAAAGAGTGTGACATATAGTGTGAGAGAGGGAAAGATTGTGACATATAGTGTGAGAGAGGGAAATAGTGTAAGAGAAAGAATGAGAGAGGGAAAGAGTGTGAGAGAAAGTGTGAGAGAGGGAAAGAGTGTGAGAGAAAGTGTGAGAGAGGGAAAGAGTGTGAGAGAAAGAATGAGAGAGGGAAAGAGTGTGAGAGAAAGTGTGAGAGAGGGAAAGAGTGTGTGTGAGAGGGAAAGAATGTGAGAGAAACTATGAGAGAGGGAAAGAGTGTGCGAGAAAGTGTGAGAGAGGGAAAGAGTGTGAGGGAACGCGTAGAGAGGGAAAGAGTGTGCGAGAAAGTGCGAGGCAGAGAGAGTGTGATAGGAAGTGTGAGAGAGGGAAAGAGTGTGAGGGAAAGCGTAGAGAGGGGAAGAGTGTGTGAGAAAGGGTGAGAAAGGGGAAAAGTGTGAGAGAAAGTGCGAGGCAGAGAGAGTGTGATAGGAAGTGTGAGAGAGGGACAGAGTGTGATATAGTGTGTGAGAGGGAAAGTGTGAGAGAAAATGTGAGAAAGGGAGTTGTGTGAGAGGGAGAGAGACATGCAGGGGGGGACATTTGGAGGGTAAGAGTGTGAGATAGGGAAAGTGTGGGAGAGAGGGAGGGTGAGTGAGGTAGAGACGTGTCAGAGGGCGAGTGTGAGAGGGGAGAATGAGAGACAGTGAGAGAGTACAAGAGGGAGAGCGAAAGGGGCAGAGACTGAGAGAGTGTGAGAGAGGGCGAGAGTGCGAGAGAGGGAGAGAGTTCTGGACAGGGAGAGTGTGTAAGACAGGGAGTGAGTGAGAGAGGGAGAGAGTGTGAGAGTGGTGAGGAAGAGAGTGTAAGCGAAGGAGTGAGTAAAAGAGAGAGAGTGCGAGGGAGGGTTAGAGTGCGAGAGGGGAGGGAGTGTGAGAGAGGGAGAGTGTGAGAGAGGGAGTGTGCGGGACAAGGAGTGTGTGTTAGACAGGAAGAGAGTGAGATAGTGAGAGAGTGTGAGAGGGGTGTGGGAGAGAGTGCGAGAGAGAGAGTAAAATAGAGAGAGAGTGCGAGAGAGGGATAGTGCGAGAGGGAGGCATTGTGAGAGAGGAGAGTGTGTGTGAGGGAGAGTGGGAGAGAGGGAGTGTGAGACAGTGTATGAGTGGGAAGGATTTGGAGAGAAGGATAGCGTGAGAGAGGGAGGATGAGAGAGGTAGAGAGTGTGAGAGCTGGAGAAAATGCAAGAGAGAAATAGAGTGTGAGGTTGTTCTTGGAGATATGGGGAATTGAGTATCATGTGGAAAACACAACCCGGATTAATATATTTGCTGAGCAATCAAACTTGTTCCTAAATTATAAAATCATATACTGAATAAAGTAAATATCCTGAATGCAGTATCCACCATTGAAGGTGTGAATAATTGACAGTGTGATAGGTCAGTTATTGTGCAGAGCTGGAATAGAACTTGTCTTTCCCCAGTGAGAGGCCAGAAAGCCAACACGTGGCACAGCCCCTTTTAACAATAATTGTAAAGCAACCTCAAAAAAGATAGACCTCCCTCTGATTATGAAATGTGCGTCTGTTGTTATTGGGAGCAACACAGATGTTTTCAATATGAAAAGCCCAGACAGCGCCCAGGGTCAGACAGATTGGACCTTACAATGCAGTTGATGCTGTGAAGTAACCAGTCAGCTAAAGCAGACGCTGAGTTCACACATGGACACAGTGAATAGAAAGGATTACAGTGAGAATACTGGCGGTGGTGGGGAACATGGAGGGAACCTGCAGGTGTTGGCCCACATCCTCTCACAGCCAGACAACATCCAAAGCCTGAAAAGTGAGTGAAGTACCGAAGGAGAACAATTCATTCCGTTTGTCCTCAGCCTCTCTATAGATGGGCAGATCATTCAATCCGACTGCACCGCCCTTTCCCTGGAGACATACATTTGATTTCTGTCACCCCTACCATTCCCTGTGAAACCACTGTTGTATCTGCCTACACCAGTGTCCCAGGCCGTACAGACCAGATCAGAACCACTCGCTGTGTGAATGGTTTAGAAGCAGGTTTCCCTTTGGGATGATTGGATTGGCTGGGGATGGGTTATTGGCAATAAAAGGCCATGATGTGAGATTCGTTCCACACATTTCAGATTGTATTAGTTTTGGATAATCTGGATATAAATGAACTGTTTCCATGATCAATATAAATATCTGTTGGAAAGATGTAACTGAAATATATTATCAGGCAGATACATTCATCAGAGAGTAATGCAGAACAGGAACTGATAACAAATGGCAACATGGGGAGACTACAGGGCCACTCACACCTCCTCCAACATTCAATTTAATCACTGCTTAGCTTCTGCCTCAATGTCATTTCCCGCTTGTCCCTCACATCCTTTCATTGCCTCATTTCCTGTAAGAATAATGGAGGCAGACACCCAAAGCAACATTTCAAACCGACTTGGACATTGAAGGCCATAAGACCAGAAGACATTGGAGCTGAACTTGGTCACCAGGCCCATCGGGTCTGCTCCGCCATTCAATCATGGCTGATATGTCTCTCATCCTCAATATCCTACCTTCTCACCTTCTCCCCATAACCCCTGATCCCCTTATTAATCAAGAACCTATCTATCTCTGTCTTAAAGACACTCAGTGATTTGGCCTCCACAGCCTTCTGCGGCAAAGAGTTCCACAGATTCACCACCCTCTGGCTGAAGAAATTCCTCCACATCTCTGTTTTATAGGATCGTACCTTTTGTCTGAGATGGTGCCCTCTGGTTCTAGTTTCTCCTACAAGTGGAAACATCCTCTCCACATCCATTCTATCCAGGCCATACAGTATCCTGTAGGTTTCCATAAGATCCCCCCTCATCCTTCTAAACTCCAACGAGGACAGAGCCAGATAACCCGATGGCCTAGGAATCTGAAACCCTGCCTCCCACACCACCAGTGTAGCCACATGTTTAGCTGCTCTATCCTCTTATTTCGATCCTCACTGTCACGTGGCACAGGGAGTAATCCTGAGATTACAACCCTCCGTTTGAATAACTGCCTAACTCCCTGAACTCCTTCAGCAGGACCTCATCACTCTTCCTGCCGATGTCGTTATTACCTTTGTGAACCACGACCTCTGGCTGTTCACCCTCCCCCTTCAGGACGTCCTTTGTTCGTTCAGCGACAACCTTGACCCTGGAACCAGGGAGGCAACATACCGGCCTGGTGTCACTTTCCTGCCCACAGAAGCGCCTGTCTGTGCCCCTTACTCTGGGATCCCTGTAACTATCGCTTTCCTGAACTTTGCCCTCCCTCAGCAAAAGAGCCAGATGTGGTGCCAATGTTCTGGCTGCTGTTGGTTTCCCTGATAGGCTATCCCCCCAAACTGTATCTAACACAGTACACCTATTAGAGATGGGGACAGCCACAGGGGATTCCAGCGCTGACTGCCTGCCCTTTCCAGCAGTCATCTACCCAACTATCTGCCTGCACCTTAGGTGTGACCACGCCTCCAGAACGTCTATCTATGATGCCTCCCGCCACCTGCATGCTCCTAAGTGCATCCAATTGCTGCTCCAACTGAACCACGCGGTCTGTGAGGCGCTGCCATTGGCTACACCTGCTGCAGTCGTAGTTGACCGGCACACTGGAAGCATCACGGTTCTCCGACATCTCCGACATGTCCGAGGATTCTCTGTAAAGCTAGGGAGGAGATTGCTGAGCCTTTGGCTTTGATCTTTAATACATCTTTGTCTACAGGAATAGTGCCAGAGGACTGGAGGATAGCAAATGCTGCCCAATTGTACCAGAAGGGGAGTAGAGATAACCCCGGTAACTATAGACCAGTGAGCCTTACCTCTGTTGTTGGAAATGTCTTGGAAAGCTTGATAAGAGATAGGATGTGTAATCAACTGCAAAGGAATAATTTGATTAGAGATAATCAACATAGTTTTGTGAAGGGTAGGTTATGCCTCACAAACCACATTGAGTTCTTCGAGAAGGTGACCAAACAGGTGGATGAGGGTACAGCAGTTGATGTGGTGTATATGGATTTCAGTAAAGCGTTTGATAAGGATCCCCACGCTAGGCTATTGCAGAAAATACAGAGGCATGGGATTCAGGGTGATTTAGCAGTTTGGATCAGAAATTGGCTAGTTGATAGAAGACAAAGAGCGGTGGTTGATGGGAAATGCTCTGACTGGAGTCCAGTTACTAGTGGTGTGCCACAAGGATCCGTTTTGGGGCCGTTGCTGTTTGTCATTTTTATAAATGACCTGGAGGAGGGAGTAGAAGGATGGGTGAGTAAATTTGCAGATGGCACTAAAGTCTGTGGAGTTGTGGACAGTGCGGAAGGATGTTACAAGTTGCAGAGGGACATAGATAGGCTGCAGAGCTGGGCTGACAGGTGGCGAATGGAGTTTAATGCAGAAAAGTGTGAGGTGATTCATTTTGGAAGGAAATACAGAAAGGCAGAGTAATGGGCTAATGGTAAGATTCTTGGTAGTGTGGAGGAGCAGAGAGATCTCGGTGTCCATGTCCATAGATCCCTGAAAGTTGCCACCCAGGTTGAGAGGGTTGTTAAGAAGGCGTACGGTATGTTAGCTTTTATTGGTAGAGGTATTGACTTTCGGAGCCATGAGGTCATGTTGCAGTTGTACAAAACTCTGGTGCGGCCGCATTTGGAGTATTGTGTGCAGTTCTGGTCACCACATTATAGGAAGGATGTGGAAGCATTGGAAAAGGTACAGAGGAGATTTACAAGAATGTTGCCTGGTATGGAGGGAAGATCATATGAGGAAAGGCTGAAGGACATGAGGCTGTTTTAGTTAGAGAGAAGAAGGTTAAGAGGTGACTTAATTGAGGCATACAAGACATACTACCCAGGGGCCACTGTAAATAATGAAATACTGCCCAGGACCACTGTAAATAATGATATACTGCCCAGGACCACTGTAAATAATTATATACTGCCCAGGGACCACTGTAAATAATGATATACTGCCCAGGGCCACTGTAAATAACGATATACTGCCCAGGGATCACTGTAAATGATGATATACTGCCCAGGGACCACTGTAAATAATGATATAATGTCCAGGGACCTCTGTAAATAATGATATACTGCCCAGGGGCCACTGTAAATAATGATATACTGCCCAGGGATTACTGCAAATAATGATATTCTGCCCAGGGACTACTGTAAATAATGATATACTACCCAGGGATTATTGCAAATAACGACATACTGCCCAGGGATCACTGTAAATAATGTTATTCTGCCCGCAGATCACTGTAAATGATGATATACTGCCCAGGGACCACTGTAAATGATGATATACTTCCCAGGGAACACAGTAAATAATGTCATTCTACCCAGAACCACTGTAAATAATGATATACTGCCCAGGGCCACTGTAAATAATGATACACTGCCCAGGGCCACTGTTAATAATGATATACTGCCCAGGGATCACTGTAAATAAGGATATACTACCCAGGGACCACTGTAAATAATGATATACTACCCAGGGTCCACTGTAAATAATGACATACTGCCCACGGCCACTGTAAATAATGATATACCACCCAGGGACCACTGTAAATAATGAAAAACTACCCAGGGAGCACAGTAAATAATGATATACTACCCAGGGACCACTGTAAATAATGATATTCTGCCCAGAGACCACGGTAAATAATGAAAACCTACCCAGGGACCACTCTAAATAATGATAAACTAACCAGGGATCCCTGTAAATAATGATATTCTGCCCAGGGACCACTGTAAATAATGATATACTGTCCAGGGACCACTGTAAATAATGATATACTACCCAGGGTCCACTGTAAATAATGACATACTGCCCAGGGCCACTGTAAATAATGATATACTACCCAGGGACCACTGTAAATAATGAAAAACCACCCAGGGAGCACAGTAAATAATGATATACTACCCAGGGACCACTGTAAATAATGATATACTACCCAGAGACCACGGTAAATAATGAAAAACTACCCAGGGACCACTCTAAATAATGATAAACTAACCAGGGATCCCTGTAAATAATGATATTCTGCCCAGGGATCACTGTGAATCATGATATACCACCCAGTGTCCACTGTCAATAATTATATACTTCCCAGGGACCACAGTAAATAATGTCATTCTACCCGGAATCACTGTAAATAATGATATACTGCCCAAGGATCAATGCAAATAATGATATACTGCCCAGGGACCACTGTAAATAATGATATACTACCCAGGGACCACTGTAAATAATGACATACTGCCCAGGGCCACTGTAAATAATGATATACTACACAGGGACCACTGTAAATCATGAAAAACTACCCAGGGAGCACAGTAAATAATGATGTACTGCCCAGGGACCGCTGTAAATAATGAAAAACTACCCAGGGACCACAGTAAATAATGTCATTCTACCCGGAATCACTGCAAATAATGATATACTGCCCAGGGATCACAGTAAATAATGATATACTTCCCAGGGCCACTGTAAATAATGATATACTGCCCAGGGATCACTGCAACTAACGACATAATGCCCAGCGCCACTGTAAATAATGATATACTGCCCAGGGACCACAGTAAATAATAACATACTACCCAGGGACCACTGTAAATAATGAAAAACTACCCAGGGAGCACAGTAAATAATGATATACTACCCAGGGACCACTGTAAATAATGATATACTGCCCAGGGACCACTGTAAATAATGATATTCTACCCAGGGAATACTGTAAATAATGATATACTATCCAGGGACTACTGAAAATAATGCTATACTCTCCAGGGACCACTGTAAATAATGATATTCTACCCAGGGACTACTGTAAATAATGATATACTGCCCAGGGACAACTGTAAATAATGGTATACTACCCAGGGACCACTGTGAATAATGATATACTACCCAGGGACGACTGTAAATAATGATATCCTACCCAGGGACCACTGTAAATAATGATATACTACCCAGGGACGACTGTAAATAATGATATCCTACCCAGGGACTACTGTAAATAATGACATACTGCCCAGGGACCACTGTAAATTAGAATATACTACAGAGGGACCACTGTAACTAATGATGTACTATCCAAGGAACACTATAAATAATGATATTCTGCCCAGGGAACACTATAAATAATGATATTCTGCCCAGGAACCATTGTAAATAATTATATACTATCCAGGGGCCACTGTAAATAATGATATACTGCCCAGGGACCAATGTAATAATGATATATTACCCTGGGACCACTGTAAATAATGATATACTACCCACGGATAACTGTAAATAATGATATACTGTCCAGGGACCACTGTAAATAATGACATACTACACAAGGACCACAGTAAATTATGATATATTACCCAGTGACAACGTTGACAATGATATACTACCCCGGGACCACTGTAAATAGTGACATGCTACCCATGAACGATTGTAAATAAAGGTACACTACCCAGGGACCTCTGTAAATAATGAAATTGCTCCCTGGCGCCGTTGTAAATAATGATGTACCACACAGTTACCACTGTAACTAATGACATACTGCTCAGGAAGCACTACAAATAATAATATACTATCCAGGAACCACTGTAAATAATGATAAAATACCACGAGACCACTGTAAATAATTATATACTATCCTTGGTCCAAGGTAAATAATGATAAAATACCCAGGGACCACTGTAAATAATTATATACTCTCCTTGGTCCAAGGTAAATGATGG
Organism: Scyliorhinus canicula; assembly: GCF_902713615.1. Lineage (NCBI taxonomy): Eukaryota > Metazoa > Chordata > Chondrichthyes > Carcharhiniformes > Scyliorhinidae > Scyliorhinus > Scyliorhinus canicula. Next base: position 32,882 of record NW_024055602.1, on the reverse strand, counting down.
TATTATACACAGGGACCACTGTAAATAATTATATACTCTCCTTGGTCCAAGGCAAATGATGGTATTATACACAGGGACCACTGTAAATAATTATATACTCTTCTTGACCAAGGTAAATAATGGCATTATACACAGGGACCACTGCAATTAATGATATACTCCCCAGGGATCACTGCAATTAATGATATACTCCCCAGGGATCACTGCAATTAATGATATACTGCCCAGGGACCACTGTTAGTAATGATATACTCCCCAGGGACCACTGTAAATAATGATATCCTACCCAGGGACCACTGTAAATAATGATATACTGCCCAGGGACCACTGTAAATAATGATATACTGCCCAGGGACCACTGTAAATAATCATATACTGTCGAGGGACAAGTGTAAATAATGAAATACTGCACAAGACTACCGGATATAATGATATACTGACCACCGACTACTGTAAGTAATTGAATATTGCTCAGGGCCACTGTGAATAATGATGGATTCAGCATAACCCTCTGTCAATAATGTTATTCTGCCCGGAAACCACAGTAAATAATGATATGAAAATCGCTTATTGTCACAGGCAGGCATCAAATGAAGTTACTGTGAAAAGCCCCTAGTCGCCACATTCCGGCGCCTGTTTGGCGAGGCTGGTACGTGATATACTCGGTAGGGAACACTGGAACTCATGATATCTTTCACAGGGATCACTGAAAATAATGATCTACTACCCATGGACCACCTGTGAATAATAATGTGCCACCCAGGAACAACAGTAGCTAATAATAAACTACAGCGTGAAAACTGCAAATAATGATATACTGCGCAGAGCCACTGCAAATAATAGTAAGAAGTCTGACAACACCAGGTTAAAGTAAAACAGGTAAACCTGTTGGACATTAACCTGGTGCTGTAAGACTTCTTACTGAGCTCACCCCAGTCCAAAGCCGACATCTCCACATCATGACTGTAAATATTCATATACAACCCACTCACCATTTTTAATAATGATATATTATCAAGTGAATACTGTAAATAATTATATACTATACACGGAATAAAGTAAATAATAATATACTATCCAGTGACCACAGTAAATAATATAATCCCACTCTGGGTCCATAATAAATAATGACGGACGACACAGGGAGAAGTGTAAATAATGATATACAATCCAGGGTCCACTGTGAATAAAGATATACTATCCAGGGAATACTGTATATATTGATATACTATCCAGTGACCACTATAAATAAAGAACATCCACCCTGGGGCCTTTGTAAATAATGCTCTACTGCACAGGGACCACTGCAAATACTGATATACGCCCCAGGGACCACTGTAAATACTGGTATACTACCCAGGGACCATTGTAAATAGCGATGTACTACCCAGGGACCTATGTAAAATGACACACTTCTCAGAGACCACTGCATATAATTATATATTACCCTAGGACCACTGTAAATAATGATATATTAAACTGGGACCACTGTAAACAATGATACTCATCCCAGGGACTACTGTAAATTAGAATATACTACAGAGGGACCACTGTAAATAATGATGTACTATCCAAGGAACACTATAAATAATGATATTCTGCCCAGGGACCACTGTAAATAATTATATACTATCCAGGGACCACTGTAAATAATGATATACTGCCCAGGGACCACTGTAAATAATGATATACTGCCCAGGGACCAATGTAATAATGATGTATTACCCTGGGACCACTGTAAATAATGATATACTACCCACGGATAACTGTAAATAATGATATATTACCCTGGGACCACTGTAAATAATGATATACTACACAGGGCCCACTGTAAATAATGACATACTACACAAGGACCACAGTAAATTATGATATATTACCCAGTGACAACGTAGACAATGATATACTACACCGGGACCACTGCGAATAGTGATATGCTACCCAGGGACCACTACAAATAATGATATTCATCGCAGGGACCACTGTAAATTAGAATATACTAGAGGGACCACTGTAAATAATGTTGTACTATCCAGTGAACACTATAAATAATGATATTCTACCCAGGGACCACTGTAAATAATGATATACTATCCAGGGACTACTGTAAATAATGATATACTGCCCAGGGACCACTGTAAATAATGATATTCTACCCAGGGAATACTGTAAATAATGATATACTATCCAGGGACTACTGAAAATAATGATATACTCTCCAGGGACCACTGTAAATAATGATATTCTACCCAGGGACTACTGTAAATAATGATTTACAGTGGTCCCTGTGCAGTATATCATTATTTACAGTGGTCCCTAGGCAGTATATCATTATTTACAGTGGTCCCTGGGCAGTATAGTCATTATTTACAGTGTTCCCTGGGCAGTATATCATTATTTACAGTGGTCCCTGGGCAGTATATCATTATTTACAGTGGTCCCTGGGCAGTATATCATTATTTACAGTAGTCCCTGGGCAGTATATCATTATTTACAGTGGTCCCTGGGCAGTATATCATTATTTACAGTGGTCCCTGGGCAGTATATCATTATTTACAGTGATCTCTGGGTACTATACCGTTAATTACAGTTGGCCTTGAGCAGTATATCATTGTTTATACTTTTTCCTTGGCAGTATATATTTCTTATCAGTGATCCCTGGGTAGTGTATCATTATTTACAGTGACCCCTGGGCAGTATATATTTCTTATCAGTGCTCCCTGGGTAGTGTATCATTATTTACAGTGACCCCTGGGCAGTATATATTTCTTATCAGTGATCCCTGGGTAGTGTATCATTATTTACAGTGACCCCTGGGCAGTATATATTTCTTATCAGTGATCCCTGGGTAGTGTATCATTATTTACAGTGACCCCTGGGCAGTATATATTTCTTATCAGTGATCCCTGGGCAGTATATCATTATTTACAGTGATCCCTGGGCAGTATATCTTTCTTATCAGTGATCCCTGTGTAGTGTATCATGATTTACACTGTTCCCTTGGCAGTATACCATTGTTTACAGTGGTCCCTCGGTAGTACATCATTATTTACAGTGGTCAATGGATAGAATATAATTTTTCACAGTGGTCTCTGGGTAGAATATCGTTATTCACTGTGGTCCCTGTGTAGTATATCGGTATTTACACTTGTCCCCGAGTAGTATACCGTTACTTACAGTAGCCCTGCGTAGGTGTCACCATTTACAGCTGCAACTGGATAGTATTTCATCATTTACATTGGTCCTTGGGCAGTATGTCATTCGTTATAGTGGTCCCTGGGCAGCATCTCATGATTTACACTGTTTCCTGGGCAGTATATCATTATTTACAGTGGTTTCTGGGTAGCATATCATTATTTACAGTGATCCCTGGATAGTATATATTTTTTTACAGTGATCCCTGGATAGTATATATTTTTTTACAGTGGATCATGGGCAGTATATCATTATTGACAGTGATCACTGGATAGTATATATTTTTTTACAGTGATCACTGGGCAGTATATCATTATTTACAGTGGTTTCTGGGTAGCATATCATTATTTACAGTGATCACTGGGTTCTATATCATTATTTACAGTGATCACTGGGTAGTATATCATTATTTACAGTGGTCCCTGGGAAGTATATCATTATTTACAGTGATCACTGGGCTGTATATCATTTACAGTGGTCCCTGGGTAGCATATCATTATTTACAGTGATCACTGGGCTGTATATCATTATTTACAGTGGTCCCTGGGCAGTATATATTATTTACAGTGGTCCCTGGGTAGTATATCATTATTTACAGTGATCACTGGGTAGTATATCATTATTTACAGTGGTCCCTGGGCTGTATATTATTAACAGTGGGCCCTGGGCAGTATAATATTTTACAGTGGCAGCTGTGTAGTATACCATTATTTACTGTGGTTCCCTAGGTAGAATCTATTATTTACAGTTTCCGTGGGTGGAATTATCATTATCTACAGTTATCTCATTGTGCTATATCATTACTTACAGTGTTCTCGGTGTAGAATTTCATTAATTACACAAGTCCCTGGGCAGTATCACAGTATTTACAGTGGTCCCTGGATATTACTTCATTATTTACAGTGGTCCCTGGATAATGTATCGTTATTCACAATTGTCCCTGGGAAGTACATCCCTATTTACAGTGATCTCTATGAGGTATATCATTATTTACAGTGCACTCTGTGTAGGAAACCAATATTTACACTGGTCCCTGTGTGGTACATCATTACTTACATCGGTCCTTGTGTAGCATATCATTATGTACAGTGGTTCCTGTTCAACATTTCTTATTTACACAGTTCCCTGGATATATCGTTATTTACAGTGAGTCCTGTGCAGCATATCATTATTTGCAATGGTCCCTGGGTAGAACATCATTATTTACAGTGATCCCTGGGCAGTATATCATTATTTAGAGTGGTCCATGGGTAGTATATCACTATTCACAGTGATCCCTGGGTAGTATATCATTATTTACAGTAGTTCCTGGGTTGTATATCATTATTTACAGTGATCCCTGGGTAGAATATCATTATTTACAGTGGTCCCTGTGCAGTATATCATTATTTACTGTGGTCCCTGGGTAGTATATCATTATTTACAGTGATCCCTGTGCAGTATATCATTATTTACAGTGGTCCCTGGACAGTATATCATTATTTACAGTGATCCCTGGGCAGTATATCATTATTTACAGTGGTCCCTGGGTAGTATATCATTACTTACAGTGTTCCCAGTGCAGTATATCATTGTTTACAGTGGTCCCTGTGCAGTATATCATTATTTACAGTGGTCCCTGTGCAGTATATCATTATTTACAGTGGTCCCTGGGCAGTATATCAATATTTACAGTGATCTCTGGATAGTATATTTTTTTACAGTGATCCCTGGATAGTATATCATTATTTACAGTGATCCCTGGATAGTATATATTTTTTACAGTGGATCCTGGGCAGTATATCATTATTTACAGTGATCACTGGATAGTATATATTTTTTTATAGTGATCACTGGGCAGTATATCATTATTTACAGTGGTTTCTGGGTAGCATATCATTATTTACAGTGATCACTGGGCTGTATATCATTATTTACAGTGATCACTGGGTAGTATATCATTATTTACAGTGGTCCCTGGGAAGTATATCATTATTTACAGTGATCACTGGGCTGTATATCATTATTTACAGTGGTCCCTGGGTAGCATATCATTATTTACAGTGATCACTGGGCTGTATATCATTATTTACAGTGGTCCCTGGGCAGTAAATCATTATTTACAGTGGTCCCTGGGTAGTATATCATTATTTACAGTGATCACTGGGTAGTATATCATTATTTACAGTGGTCCCTGGGCTGTATGTTATTATTAACAGTGGGCCCTGGGCAGTATATAATATTATACAGTGGCAGGTGTGTAGTAAACCATTATTTACTGTGGTTCCCTAGGTAGAATCTATTATTTACAGTTTCCGTGGGTGGAATTATCATTATCTACAGTTGTCTCTGGGTGCTATATCATTACTTACAGTGTTCTCGGTGTTGAATTTCATTAATTACACAAGTCCCTGGGCAGTATCACAGTATTTACAGTGGTCCCTGGATATTACTTCATTATTTACAGTGGTCCCTGGATAATGTATCGTTATTCACAATTGTCCCTGGGAAGTACATCCCTATTTACAGTGATCTCTATGTGGTATATCATTATTTACAGTGCACTCTGTGTAGGAAACCAATATTTACACTGGTCCCTGTGTGGTACATCATTACTTACATCGGTCCTTGTGTAGCATATCATTATGTACCGTGGTTCCTGTTCAACATTTCTTATTTACACAGTTCCCTGGATATATCGTTATTTACAGTGAGTCCTGAGTAGTTTAACATCATTTACAGTGGTCCCTGTGCAGCATATCATTATTTGCAATGGTCCCTGTGTAGAACATCATTATTTACAGTGATCCCTGGGCAGTATATCATTATTTAGAGTGGTCCTGGGTAGTATATCACTATTCACAGTGATCCCTGGGTAGTATATCATTATTTACAGTAGTTCCTGGGTTGTATCATTATTTACAGTGATCCCTGGGTAGAATATCATTATTTACAGTGGTCCGTGAGCAGTATATCATTATTTACTGTGGTCCCTGGGTAGTATATCATTATTTACAGTGATCCATGTGCAGTATATCATTATTTACAGTGGTCCCTGGACAGTATATCATTATTTACAGTGATCCCTGGGCAGTATATCATTATTTACAGTGGTCCCTGGGTAGTATATCATTACTTACAGTGTTCCCAGTGCAGTATATCATGGTTTACAGTGGTCCCTGTGCAGTATATCATTATTTACAGTGGTCCCTGGGCAGTATATCATTATTTACAGTGGTGCCTGGGTAGTATATCATTATTTACACTGGTCCCTGGGTTGTATATCATTATTTACAGTGGCCCCTGTGTAGAGAAGCATTATTTACAGTGTTCCCAGTGCAGTATATCATTATTTACAGTGGTCCCTGTGCAGTATATCATTATTTACAGTGGACCCTGGATAGTATATCATTATTTACAGTGATCCCTGGGCAGTATATCATTATTTACAGGGACCCTGGGCAGTATCATTATTTACAGTGGTCCCTGGGCAGTATATCATTACTTACAGTGGTCCCTGGGCAGTATATCATTATTTACAGTGGTCCCTGGGCAGTATAACATTAGTTACAGTGGTCCCTGGGTAGTATATCATTATTTACAGTGGTCCCTGGGCAGTATATCATTATTTACAGTGGTCCCTGGACAGTATATCATTATTTACAGTGGTCCCTGGATAGTATCATTATTTACAGTGGTCCCTGGGCAGTATATCATTATTTACAGTGGTCCCTGGGAAGTATATCATTATTTACAGTGGACCCTGGATAGTATATCATTATTTACAGTGATCCCTGGGCAGTATATCATTATTTACAGTGGACCCTGGATAGTATATCATTATTTACAGTGATCCCTGGGCAGTATATCATTATTTACAGTGGACCCTGGGCAGTATATAATTACTTACAGTGGTCCCTGCGCAGTATATCATTATTTACAGTGGTCCCTGGGCAGTATAACATTAGTTACAGTGGTCCCTGGGTAGTATATCATTATTTACAGTGGTCCCTGGGTAGTATATCATTATTTACAGTGGTCCATGGGCAGTACATCATTATTGACAGTGGTCCCTGGGCAGTATATCATTATTTACAGGGGTCCCTGTGCAGGATATCATTATTTACAGGGTTCCCTGTGCAGTATATCATTATTTACAGTGGTCCCTGGGTAGTATATCATTATTCACAGTGTCCCTGGACAGCATATCATTATTTACAGGGGTCCCTGGGCAGTATATCATTATTTACAGGGGTCCCTGGGCAGTATATCATTATTTACAGTGGTCCCTGAGCAGTGTACCATTATATACAGTGTTCCCTTGGCAGTATATCACTATTTACAGTGGTCCCTGGGCAGTATATCATTATTTACAGTGGTCCCTGGGCAGTATATCACTATTTACAGTGGTCCCTGGGCAGTATATCATTATTTACAGTGGTCCCTGGCAGTATATCATTATTTACAGTGTCCCTGGGTAGTTTTATCATTATTTACACTGCTCCCTGGGCAGTATATCATTATTTAAATTGGTCCCCGCGAAGCATATAATTATTTCCAATTGTCCCTGTATAGTATATCATTATTTACAGTGGTCCCTGGGCAGTATATCATTATTAACAGTGGTCCCTGTGTAGTATATCATTATTCACAGTGGTCCCTGGGCAGTATAACATTATTTACAATGGTCCCTGTGTAGTATATAATTATTTCCAATTGTCCCTGTATAGTATACCATTATTTACAGTGGTCCCTGGCAGTATATCATTATTTACAGGGGTCCCTGGGCAGTATATCATTATTTACAGGGGTCCCTGTGCAGTATATCATTATTTACAGTGGTCCCTGGGTAGAATATCATTATTTACAGTGGTCCCTGAGCAGTGTACCATAAAATACAGTGTTCCCTTGGCAGTATATCATTATTTACAGTGGTCCCTGGGCAGTATATCATTATTTACAGTGGTCCCTGGGCAGTATATCACTATTTACAGTGGTCCCTGGGCAGTATATCATTATTTACAGTGGTCCCTGGGCAGTATATCATTATTTACAGTGTCCCTGGGTAGTTTTATCATTATTTACACTGCTCCCTGGGCAGTATATCATTATTTAAATTGGTCCCCGCGAAGCATATAATTATTTACAATTGTCCCTGTATAGTATATCATTATTTACAGTGGTCCCTGGGCAGTATATCATTATTAACAGTGGTCCCTGTGTAGTATATTATTCACAGTGGTCCCTGGGCAGTATAACATTATTTACAATGGTCCCTGTGTAGTATATCATTATTCACAGTGGTCCCTGGGCAGTATAACATTATTTACAATGGTCCCTGTGTAGTATATAATTATTTCCAATTGTCCTGGGTAGTATATCATTATTTACAGTGGTCCCTGGGTAGTATATCATTATTACAGTGGTCCCTGGTAGTATATCATTATTTACAGTGGTCCCTGGGCAGTATATCATTATTTACAGTGGTCCCTGGGTAGTATATCATTATTTACAGTGGTCCCTGGGTAGTATATCATTATTTACAGTGGTCCCTGGGCAGTATATCATTATTTACAGTGGTCCTGGGCAGTATATCATTATTTACAGTGGTCCCTGTGTAGTATATCATTATTTACAGTGGTCCCTGGGCAGTATATCATTATTTACAGTGGTCCCTGGGCAGTATATCATTATTTACAGTGGTCCCTGGGCAGTATATCATTATTTACAGTGGTCCCTAGGCAGTATATCATTATTTACAGTGGTCCCTGGGCAGTATAATCATTATTTACAGTGGTTCCCTGGGCAGTATATCATTATTTACGTGGTCCCTAGGTAGTATATCATTATTTACAGTGGTCCCAGGGCAGTATATCATTATTCACAGTGGTCCCTGGGCAGTATATCATTATTTACAGTGCTCCCAGGGCAGTATATCATTATTTACAGTGGTCCCTGGGTAGTATGTCATTATTTACAGTGGTCCCTGGGCAGTATATCATTATTTACAGTGGTCCTTGGACAGTATCTCATTATTTACAGTGGTCCCTGGGCAGTATATCATTATTTACAGTGTTCCTTGGACAGTATATCATTATTTACAGTGATCCCTGGGCAGTATATCGTTATTTCCAGTGATTGTGGGTAGGTATTATTATTGACAGTGGTAACTGGATAGTATTCTATTCTTTACATTGGTCCATGGGTAGTATCATTATTTAACTTGGTCCCTGGGAATTATATCATTATTTCTAATTGTCCCTGTATAGTATATAATTATTTACAGAGTTCCTTTGGTAGTATTTCATTATTTACAATAGTCCCTGGGTAGTATATCATTATTTACAATAGTCCATGGGCATATATCATTATTTACAGTGGTCCCTGGGTAGTATATCATTATTTACAGTGGGCCCTGGGCAGTATATCATTATTTACAGTGGTCCCTGGGTAGTATATCATTATTTACAGTGGTCCCTGGGCTGTACATCATTATTGACTGCCGTCGCTGGGCAGTATATCATTATTTACAGTGGTCTCTGGGCAGTACATCATTATTTACAGTGGTCCCTGGGCAGTATATCATTATTTACAGTGGTCCCTGGGCAGTATATCATTATTTACAGTGGACCCTGGGCAGTACATCATTATTTACAGTGATCCCTGGATAGTATATCATTATTTACAGTGATCCCTCGATAGTATATCATTATTTACAGCGGTCCCTGGATAGTATATCATTATTTACAGTGGTCCCTGGGCAGTATATCATTTACAGTGGTCCCTGGGCAGTATATCATTATTTACAGTGGTCCCTGGGCAGTATATCATTATTTACAGTGATCCCTGGGTAGTATATCATATTTACAGTGGTCCCTGGGTAATATATCATTCTTTACAGTGGTCCCTGGGCAGTACATCATTATTTACAGCGGTCCGTGGGCAGTATATCATTATTTACAGTGGTCCCTGGGTAATATATCATTCTTTACAGTGGTCCCTGGGCAGTACCTCATTATTTACAGCGGTCCGTGGGCAGCATATCATTATTTACAGCGGTCCTGGGCAGCATATCATTATTTACAGTGGTCCCTGGGCAGTATATCATTATTTACAGTGGTCCCTGTGCAGTATATCATTATTTACTGTGGTCCCTGGGTAGGATATCATTATTTACAGTGGTCCCTGGGCAGTATATCATTATTTACAGTGGTCCCTGGGCAGTATATCATTATTTACTGTGGTCCCTGTGCAGTATATCATTATTTACAGTGGTCCCTGGGTAGTATATCATTATTTACATTGATCGCTGGATAGTCTGTCATTATTTACAATGGTCTTTGTATAGTATATCATTATTTATAGTATTGCCTGGGTAGTTTACCGTTATTCACAGTGGTCCCTGAGCAGTACGTCATTATATACAATGGTGTTTGGTAGTATATCTCTATTTACAGCGGTCCATGGGCAAGTTATCTTTATTTACAGTGGTCCCTGAGCAGTGTACCATTATATACCGTGATCCCTTGGCAGTATATCATTATTTACAGTGGGCCCTGGGCAGTATATCATTATTTACAGTGGTCCCTGGGCAGTATATCATTATTTACAGTGGTCCCTGGGTAGAATATCATTATTTACAGTGGTCCCTGGGTAGAATATCATTATTTACAGTGGTCCCTGGGTAGAATATCATTATTTACAGTGGTCCCTGAGCAGTGTACCATTATATACAGTGTTCCCTTGGCAGTATATCACTATTACAGTGGTCCCTGGGCAGTATATCATTATTTTTAGTAGTCCCTGGGCAGCATATCATTATTTGCAGTGATCCCTGGGCAGCATATCATTATTTGCAGTGATCCCTGGGCAGTATATCATTATTTACAGTGATCCCTGGGCAGTGGATCATTACTTACATTGGTCCCTGGGCAGTATATCATTATTTACAGTGGTCCATGGGTAGCATATCGTCATTCACAGGAGTCCCTGGCTAGCATATCATTATTTACAGTGATCCCTGGTGTGAATATCATAATTTACACAGGTCCCTGTGTGATATTTTATAATTTACAGTGGTCCCTGGTTCGAAATTCATTTTACAGTGGTTCCTGGGCAGTATATCCTTATTTACAGTGGTCCCTGGGTAGAATAACATTTTTAAAGTGGTTCCTGAGTATTATATCATTATTTACTGTGATCCATGGGCAGTGTATCATTCTATACAGTGGTCCCTGTGTAGTTTGCTTTTATTTCCACTGGTCACTGGGTAGTATGACATTATTCAAAGTGGTCCCGGGGTAATACATAATTATTTATAGTTGCCCCCTTGTAGCATTTCACTATTTACAGTGGTCCCTGGGTAGTATATCATATTTGCAGTAGTCCCTGGGAGTATCATTAAGGGTCCTAGAATATCATTATTTTCAGTGGATTCTGGTTAGTTTATCCTTATTTACAGTTGTCTCTTTGTTGTATATTTTTATGCATAGTGATCTCTGGCATTATAGAACATAGAACATTACAGCGCAGTGCAGGCCCTTCAGCCCTCGATGTTGCGCCAACCTGTGAAACCACTCGTAAGCCCATCAACACTATTTCCTTTTCATCCATATGTCTATCCAATGACCTTAATGTTGGCGAGTCCAGTACTGATGCAGGCCGGGCATTCCACGCCCTTACTACTCTCTGAGTAAAGAACCTACCTCTGACATCTGTCCTATATCTATCTCCCCTCAATTTAAAGCTATGTCCCCTCGTGCTGGACATCACCATCCGAGGAAAAAGGCTCTCGATGTCTACCCTATCTAATCCTCTGATCATCTTGAATGCCTCAATTAAGTTACCTGTACACCTTCTTCTCTCTAACGAAAACAGCCTCAAGTCCCTCAGCCTTTCCTCATAAGTTCTTCCCTCCATACCAGCCAACATCCTGGTAAATCTCCTCTGTACCCTTTCCAATGCTTCCACATCATTCCTATAATGAGGCGACCAGAACTGCACACAATACTCCAGATGCGGCCGCACCAGAGTTTTGTACAGCTGCAACATGACCTCATGGCTCCGAAAATCAATCCCTCTACCAATAAAAGCAAACACACCGTACGCCTTCTTAACAACCCTCTCAACCTGGGTGGCAACTTTCAGGGATCTATGGACATGGACCGAGATCTCTCTGCTCGTCCACACTACCAAGAATCTTAACATTAGCCCAGTACTCTGTCTTCCAGTTATTTCTTCCAAAATTAATCACCTCACACTTTTCTGCATTAAACTCTATTTGCCACCTTAGAGCCCAGCTCTGCAGCTTATCTACGTCCCTCTGTCACCTACAACATCCTTCCGCACTGTCCACAACTCCACCGACTTCAGTGTCATCTGCAAATTTACTCACCCATCCTTCTACGCCCTCCTCCAGGTCATTTATAAAAATGACAAACAGCAGTGGCCCCAAAACAGATCCTTGTGGTACACTACTCGTAACTGCGTAACTACTCGTAGTAGTGAACCTTGTGGTAGCCAATTTCTGATCCAAACTGCTAAATCACCCTGAATCCCATGCCTCCGTATTATCTGCGGTAGCACACCGCGGGGAACCTTATCAAACGCTTTACCGAAATCCATATACACCACATCAACTGCTATACCCTCGTCCATCTGTTTGGTCACCTTCTCAAAGAAATCTATAAGGTTTGTGAGGCACTACCCACCCTTCACAAATCCTAATCAAATTATTCCTTTCTCGATGATTATCAATCCTATCTCTTATAAACCTTTCCAAGATTCTAGGTCATGTCGGCATAAGGAAGGGGGAGGTTTTGGGTATTCTAAAAGGCATTAAGGTGGACAAGTCCCCAGGACCGGATGGGATCTATCCCAGGTTACTGAGGGAATCGAGGGACGGAATAGCTGGGGCCTTAACAGATATCTTTGCAGCATATGGGGCTGTTTAGCTCACAGGGCTAATCGCTGGTTTTGAAAGCAGACCAAGACAAGCCAGGTACACGGTTCGATTCCCGTAACAGCCTCCCCGAACAGGCGCCGGAATGTGGCGACTAGGGGCCTTTCACAGTAACTTCATTTGAAGCCTACTCGTGACAATAAGCGATTTTCATTCATCCTTGAGCACGGGTGAGGTCCTGGATAATTGCTAATGTTGTCCCTTTGTTTAAGAAGGGTAGCAGGGATAATCCAGGGAATTATAGACCTGTGAGCTTGACGTCAGTGGTAGGCAAACTGTTGGAGAAGAAACTGAGGGATTGGATCTTTTCACATCTGGAAGAAAATAGACTTATCAGTGATAGGCAGCATGGTTTTGTGCAGGGAAGGTCATGTCTTTCAAACCTAATTGAATTATTTGAGGAAGTTAAAAAGTTAATTGATGAGGGAAGGACTGTAGATGTAATATACATGGACTTCAGTAAGGCGTTTGATAAGGTTTCCCATGGCAGGTTGAAGGAAAAAGTGAAGTTGTATGGAGTTCAGGGTGTACTAGCTAGATGGATAAAGAACTGGCTGGGCAACAGGAGACAGAGAGTAGTGGTGGAAGGGAGTGTCTCAAAATGGAGAAAGGTGACTAGTGGTGTTCAACAGGGATCCGTGCTCGGACCACTGTTGTTTGTGATATACATAAATGCACTGAACGAAGGTATAACTGGTCTGATGAGCAAGTCTGCAGATGATACAGGTGGAGTTCAATCCAGGCAAATGCGAGGTGACGCATTTTGGAAGATCTAACTCAAGTGCAAACTATATGGTCAATGGAAGAGTCCTGGGGAAAATGGATGTACAGAGAGATCCAGGAGTTCAGGTCCATTGTACCCTGAGGATGGCAACGCAGGTGGATAGAGTGGTCAAGAAGGCATACAGCATGCTTGCCTTCATCGGACGGGGTATTGAGTACGAGTTGGCAGGTCATGTTACAGTTGTATAGGACTTTGGTTAGGCCACATTTGGAATACTGCGTGCAGTTCTGGTCGCCACATTACCAGAAGGATGTGGATGCTTTAGAGAGGGTGCAGAGGAGGTTCACCAGGATGTTGCTTGGTATGGAGGGTGCTAGCTATGAAGAAAGGTTGAATAGATTAGGATTGTTTTCATTGGAAAGACGGAGGTTGAGGGGGGACCTGATTAACATCTGCAACATTATGAAAGGTATGGACAGGGTGGATAGCAACAAGCCTTCACCAAGTGTGGGGTGTTAGTTATAAGGGGGTCACAATTTCAAGGTGAGAGGGGGAATGTTTAAGGGAGATGTGCGTGGAAAGTTTTTTACGCAGAGGGTGGTGGGTGCCTGGAACGCTTTACCAGCGGAGGTGGTAGAGGCGGGAACGATAGCATAATTTAAGATGCATCTGGACAGATATATGAACGGGTGGGGAACAGAGGGAAGTAGATCCTTGGAAAATAGGCAACAGGTTTAGATAAAGGATCTGGATCGGCGCAGGCTGGGAGGGCCGAAGGGCCTGTTCCTGTGCTGCAATTGTCATTGTTCTCTGTTCTTTGTTCTTTAAGATTATGCCCACAACTGAAGTAAGGCTCATTGGTCTTTAGTTACCGGGGTTGTCTCTACTCCCCTTCTTGAACAAGGGGACAACAACATTCTATCATTATTCAGAGTGGCCCCTGTGTGGTATTTCATTAATGACAATGGTCCCAGTGCAATATTTGATTATTTACAGTCGTCGCTATGTAGTACATCATTATTTACAGTGGTCCCTGTGCAATATATGATTATTCACAATGGTCCCTGTGCAGAATATCATTATTTACAGTTGTCGGTGGATAGTATATCGTTATTTACAATATAGCCTGTTACTGGGAGGTAGCCATACACAAGGGGTCGGGCAAGAGGAGCTAAAAGCAAATATCACACAACCAATTATTATTTGTGCAACATCGATAGAAAATACGAAATTAGTTTTCAGTCCATTAAACACAGCAAATAGCTAAAAATATTTCATTGCATCTTTCTCTGTGATTGTAAAAGGATTGTTCATTGCAATAATCACAGGCGGTTTCTAATTATTGTTCAGACCATAATCATATTAAGATAATGTTATTCAGTGGAATAGCATCTGTAAGTCCTTTCTTTTCAAATAAATTGAGAGTAACCAATTATTTTTCTCCAATTAAGGGGCAATTTAAGGTGGCCAATCCACCTACCCTGCACATCATTGGGTTGTGGGGCTGAAACCCACTCAAACACAGGGTGAATGTGCAAACTCCACACGGACAGTGACCCAGAGACGGGATCAAACCTGGGACCTGGGCGCCGTGAGACAGCAGTGCTAACTACTGCGCCACCGTGCTGCCCCTAAAATCTGTCATTCTTGATCACAAAACAATAACATCAATTAAAATGCATTTGTTCAGCTCACAATCACAATCAATGGGATTCTCCCTCGGCAGCATCCTCCAATCCCGCCGGCAGCGCTCCCATGTCCGTGGGTTTCCCGATGGGGTGGGGTGGTCACAATGGGAAACCTCATTGACCGACTGCGGGAACGGAGAATCCCGTTGTGGCGGGGGTGAGCAGTGCCGGATAACGGGGCTGGCAGGACGGAGAACCGGATACAGGACATTAAAACAATGATCATTTTCCAAGAGAATTATCATGCCAAGATACTGATTAATCCATTGATCACTAACGGTATCAATAAATATTTTAACTTCCCATATTGATATGTGTTTAGAAATATTTCCCATGTCTATGATACCAGCAATTATATCTCAGGATTTAATTCCATTAATCACAGTTGTGCCATAACTGAATAGAGTGAGAATTCTCTCTGCCTGTTTCTACCAATGAAAACTGAGCAAATGGGGCAGCACGGTAGCATAGTGGTTACCACTATGGCTTCACAGCGCCATGGTCCCAGGTTCGATTCCCGCTTGGGTCACTGTCTGTGCAGAGTCTGTACGTTCTCCCCGTGTCTGCGTGGGTTTCCTCTGGGAGTTCCGGTTTCCTCCCACAAGTCCCAAAAGACATGTTGTGAGGTGAATTGCAGATTCTAAAATCTCCCTCTGTGTACCCGAGCAGGCGCAGGAGTGTGGCTACTAGGGGCTTTTCACAGTAACTTGATTACAGTGTTAATGTAAGACTACTTGTGACAGTAAAGATTATTATTATTAGTAGTAGTAAAGATTTTATTATCATTTTAATCGTTAAACACATGATGCCTTTTCGTCCGCTGTCTGGCCCAGAAGGTGTGGGATTTCCTCCTCCAGTCTCTCAGTCCCATTACCTCGTGTTCGTTGTTCAAGACAAACACTTGTAACATATACTATTGATTGCGATTTTGAACTCCTGTCACAGCAATACCTGATTTAAATGGTTATAACAAAGAACAAAGGACAAATATAAGTACAACATAGATATTGGCCCTTCGGCCCTTGCAGTTTGAGAGGGAGAAGCTGGAGTCAGATGTAACGGTATTACAATTAAAGAGGGGTAACTACAAAGACATGAGGGAGGAGCTGGCCAGAGTTGATTGTAAAAGCAAGCACAAAGGGACTTGGGAGTCCTTGTTCACGATTGTCTTAATGTTAACGTGCAGGCTCAGTCGACAGTTAGTAAGGAATTTGCAATGTTAGAGTTCATGTCGAGAGGGCGAGAGTACCAGAACAGGGATGTACTTCTGAGGCTGTATAAGGAACTGGTCAGACCCCATTTGGAGTACTGTGAGCAGTTTGGGGCCCCGTATCTGAAGAAGGATGGGCTTCTCTTGGAAAGGGTCCAGAGGAGGTTCACTGCAATGATCCCTGGAATGAAGAGCTTCTCATGTGAGGAATGGTTGAGGACTCTGGCTCTGTACTCGTTGGAGTTTAGAAGGATGAGGGGGGATCTTATTGAAACTTACAGGATACTGCGAGGCCTGGACAGAGTGGATGTGGAGGGAATGTTTCCAGGTAGGAGAAACTAGAACCAGAGGACACAATCTCAGACTAAAGGGACGATCCTTTAAAACAGAGATGAGGAGGAATTTCTTCAGCCAGAGGGTGGTGAATCTGTGGAAATCTTTGCCGCAGAAGACTGTGGAGGACAAATCACTGAGTGTCTTTAAGACAGAGATAGATAGGTTCTTGATTAATAAGGGGATCAGGGGTTATGGGGAGAAGGTGAGAAGGTAGGATATTGAGGATGAGAGACATATCAGCCATGATTGAATGGCGGAACAGACCCGATGGGCCTGGTGACCAAGTTCAGCTCCAATGTCTTCTGGTCTTATGGCCTTCAATGTCCAGGTCGGTTTGAAATGTTGCTTTGGGTGTCTGCCTCCATTATTCTCACAGGAAATAAGGTAATGAAAGGATGTGAGGGACAAGCGGGAAATGACATTGAGGCAGAAGCTAAGCAGTGATTAAATTGAATGTTGGAGGAGGTGTGAGTGGCCCTGTAGTCTCCCCATGTTGCCATTTGTTATCAGTTCCTGTTCTGCATTACTCACTGTTGAATGTATCTGCCTGATAATATATTTCAGTTACATCTTTCCAACAGATATTTATATTGATCATGGAAACAGTTCATTTATATCCAGATTATCCAAAACTAATACAATCTGAAATGTGTGGAACGAATCTCACATCATGGCCTTTTATTGCCAATAACCCAGCCCCAGCCAATCCAATCATCCCAAAGGGAAACCTGCTTCTAAACCATTCACACAGCGAGTGGTTCTGATCTGGTCTGTACGGCCTGGGACACTGGTGTAGGCAGATACAACAGTGGTTTCACAGGGAATGGTAGGAGTGACAGAAATCAAATGTATGTCTCCAGGGAAAGGGCGGTGCAGTCGGATTGAATGATCTGCCCATCTATAGAGAGGCTGAGGACAAACGGAATGAATTGTTCTCCTTCGGTACTTCACTCACTTTTCAGGCTTTGGATGTTGTCTGGCTGTGAGAGGATGTGGGCCAACACCTGCAGGTTCCCTCCATGTTCCCCACCACCGCCAGTATTCTCACTGTAATCCTTTCTATTCACTGTGTCCATGTGTGAACTCAGCGTCTGCTTTAGCTGACTGGTTACTTCACAGCATCAACTGCATTGTAAGGTCCAATCTGTCTGACCCTGGGCGCTGTCTGGGCTTTTCATATTGAAAACATCTGTGTTGCTCCCAATAACAACAGACGCACATTTCATAATCAGAGGGAGGTCTATCTTTTTTGAGGTTGCTTTACAATTATTGTTAAAAGTGTCTGTGCCACGTGTTTGCTTTCTGGCCTCTCACTGGGGAAAGACAAGTTCTATTCCAGCTCTGCACAATAACTGACCTATCACAATTATTCACACCTTCAATGGTGGATACTGCATGAAGGATATTTACTTTATTCAGTATATGATTTTATAATTTAGGAACAAGTTTGATTGCTCAGCAAATATATTAATCCGGGTTGTGTTTTCCACATGATACTCAATTCCCCATATCTCCAAGAACAACCTCACACTCTATTTCTCTCTTGCATTTTCTCCAGCTCTCACACTCTCTACCTCTCTCATCCTCCCTCTCTCACGCTATCCTTCTCTCCAAATCCTTCCCACTCATACACTGTCTCACACTCTCTCCCTCTCTCCCACTCTCCCTCACACACACTCTCCTCTCTCACAATGCCTCCCTCTCGCACTATCCCTCTCTCGCACTCTCTCTCTATTTTACTCTCTCTCTCGCACTCTCTCCCACACCCCTCTCACACTCTCTCACTATCTCACTCTCTTCCTGTCTAACACACACTCCTTGTCCCGCACACTCCCTCTCTCACACTCTCCCTCTCTCACACTCCCTCCCCTCTCGCACTCTAACCCTCCCTCGCACTCTCTCTCTTTTACTCACTCCTTCGCTTACACTCTCTTCCTCACCCCTCTCACACTCTCTCCCTCTCTCACTCACTCCCTGTCTTACACACTCTCCCTGTCCAGAACTCTCTCCCTCTCTCGCACTCTCGCCCTCTCTCACACTCTCTCAGTCTCTGCCCCTTTCGCTCTCCCTCTTGTACTCTCTCACTGTCTCTCATTCTCCCCTCTCACACTCGCCCTCTGACACGTCTCTACCTCACTCACCCTCCCTCTCTCCCACACTTTCCCTATCTCACACTCTTACCCTCCAAATGTCCCCCCCTGCATGTCTCTCTCCCTCTCACACAACTCCCTTTCTCACATTTTCTCTCACACTTTCCCTCTCACACACTATATCACACTCTGTCCCTCTCTCACACTTCCTATCACACTCTCTCTGCCTCGCACTTTCTCTCACACTTTTTCCCCTCTCTCACCCTTTCTCGCACACTCTTTCCCTCTCTAACACTTTCTCGCACACTCTTTCCCTCTCTCATACTTTCTCTCACACTCTTTCCCTCTCTCATTCTTTCTCTCACACTCTTTCCCTCTCTACGCGTTCCCTCACACTCTTTCCCTCTCTCACACTTTCTCGCACACTCTTTCCCTCTCTCATAGTTTCTCTCACACTCTTTCCCTCTCACACACACTCTTTCCCTCTCTCACACTTTCTCTCACACTCTTTCCCTCTCTCATTCTTTCTCTCACACTCTTTCCCTCTCTCACACTTTCTCTCACACTCTTTCCCTCTCTCATTCTTTCTCTTACACTATTTCCCTCTCTCACACTATATGTCACAATCTTTCCCTCTCTCACACTATATGTCACACTCTTTCCCTCTCTCACACTTTCTCTCTCACTATTTACCTCTCTCATACTTTCCCTCACTCTATTGCCCTCTCCCATTCCCTCAGTCACTCAGTCGCTCTCTCCTTTACTTGTCTAAGATTATGTTCGTATTTTACACCAGCATCATACAATGTGCCTCCCTCATCCACTCACCCACTCGCTCTCCACTCTGCTTCCCTTTCTCTCAAACAGTCTACCTCTCATTTTATCCTTTATTTCTCCCACCCGCTTTCTCTCCCATTGTATCTCCTCCCATCCTCTCTCTCACCATGTCGTCTATCAGCACATCTCACAGACCAGATCTCCATTTCTCCATATCTCATCCCGCCTCTCTCCCTGTTGAAGTGTGTCTCAGATGGACGGCCGGTATTAGTTAGAGACGGGATATTAGTTTTCACAGCTGAATATTTTTATTGCTGCTCTCTGAGGTGATGAGTTTGTATCTGCTGCAGCCTCTGAGTTTATTGAGGTTCCAATTATTCTAAATGTTTTCTTAGTTTAAGGGGCTGAATCAGATTTAGATATGGGTTCACACACTTTGCGCATAAAATAGATCCAGATTTTGGAGACATTGACATTTTCTACTAACGCTCAAACATAACCTACTGAAATCTAATAAAGGAATGGTCACAGTTACAGAGGCAGCTACACCCCAGAGGGCAGTGGACCCACTCAGAGAAACACACTGACAATTGGAACTGAATCACTGAATGGTCACAGTTACAGAGACAGCTACACCCCAGAGTGCAGTGGAACCACCCAGAGAAACACACTGACAATTGGAACTGAATCACTGAATGGTCACAGTTACAGAGGCAGCTACACCCCAGAGTGCAGTGGACCCACCCAGAGAAACACACTGACAATTGGAACTGAATCACTGAATGGTCACAGTTACAGAGACAGCTACATCCCAGAGTGCAGTGTACCACCCAGAGAAACACACTGACAATTGGAACTGAATCACTGAATGGTCACAGTTACAGAGGCAGCTACATCCCAGAGTGCAGTGGAACCACCCAGAGAAACACACTGACAATTGGAACTGAATCACTGAATGGTCACAGTTACAGAGACAGCTACATCCCAGAGTGCAGTGGACCCACCCAGAGAAACACACTGACAATTGGAACTGAATCACTGAATGGTCACAGTTACAGAGGCAGCTACACCCCAGAGTGCAGTGGACCCATCCAGAGAAACACACTGACAATTGGAACTGAATCACTGAATGGTCACAGTTACAGAGGCAGCTACACCCCAGAGTGCAGTGGACCCACATTGAGAAACACACTGACAATTGGAACTGAATCACTGAATGGTCACAGTTACAGAGGCAGCTACACCCCAGAGTGCAGTGGACCCACCTGGAGAAACACACTGACAATTGGAACTGAAACACTGAATGGTGACAGTGGGGTGAGGGATATCACTGAAACAATCTGAGATCTGGAGATGGGACTGATGGTGTCTGAGTGGGCAGCATCCTTTCTGTTAATGTTATTTGAACAATGTGATCAACACAGTCCAGTGTTTGGAAAGAGGTCACTCACTCAAAAATAGTATTTGCTTTCACTGAACACAATATTATAATCTGTTTGTTCACATCTTTGAAAAATAAGTTAAACGATGTCACAACCTCAATATCCCTGAGGTGGTTCCACAGGGTATAAATTAAAAGTTTGGAGAATATATAACCTCAGAGTTTCAGACAGAGAGATTGCCAATCGCAGGAAGGGACACATCACTTCACAGTGAAAATGCTTTATCCAATTGATATTGCTGAGAAAATATTCTACCCAATACTGGCTATCGTTGGTGTTCCTGGTAAGTGACTATCACCATTGAAGTTGTGTAAATCTCTGTGTGAGCGGCTGTCTGATTTTAAACTCTGATAGAAAATGTTTAACTCTGATCTCGTGCTCACTGTTATCCAAGCACCTGATCAACGATATTATTCAATTAATTCAATTCTCGTCAGTAATGTCTAGGCTTTGAATCCATTTCATCAACTAACCATAAACCTGTTTGTAACTCACGGCATCTCTGATCAGTAATATAGTGATTGGAATCTTGGATAATGTTAGATTGGATCTCAGTGAATGCACTCTCTCTGAAGGAAGGTTTAGTGGGAGTTAGAATGAAATCACACTGAGGGTCGATCACTAATCAGGTTGGAATATCTGACAGCAGTGAACAAGTATTATTGGATGTATCTGTCAGTGTAGAATTGTACTGAATGTGGATCGTTAACTAGAGTGGAATATCTGACAGCAGCGAACAAGGTTTACTGAAAGTATCTGTCCGTATGGAATTGTATTGTGTGTGGGTCAGTAACTGGACTGAC
Source organism: Scyliorhinus canicula (assembly GCF_902713615.1). Classification (NCBI taxonomy): domain Eukaryota; kingdom Metazoa; phylum Chordata; class Chondrichthyes; order Carcharhiniformes; family Scyliorhinidae; genus Scyliorhinus; species Scyliorhinus canicula. The sequence continues at coordinate 10,677 of NW_024055602.1, read as the reverse complement.
ATTAGTTGGTTTTGTTATGAAATTATGTATTTTATTGGTGGGTGGTCGCTCCATTCTGTGGAGTTCTCTCTGTGTGTTTTATTTTTGGAATTGGTTGAAAAGAGGAAGAGTTTGGCTATGTTTTGAAGATGTTTGATATTTATTGTATGAAGTGAAATGTATCTAACTGTTTTCTATTGATCTACTCCACACGGAACAGATATAATCCACACTAATATTTCAGAAAGCCCACAATAGTGCTGTATTCCAATAGGTTTTGTGATATTTACTCCTTCCTATTCATCATGAAATACACTCACATGGTTGATCAATTTTTATGGATGTTTTAAAACTGTTTCTGCTTCACACGATTTGTGAATCTATTCATCTGATTCCAGAATCTTTGTCCATTGTCACACTTGTTTTCCGAGGAATGATTGGGGGACTTATTGTTCAGATCAAAATGCAGCAGCGGACACTGATCTGTCGGTACATTAATTTCTCACTGAAATACCCACTTTGCAAATTTATAATTAATGATCAATGTGTGCCTGTAATTAGTTATATTTTCCCTCTGCATTCACTATCAATCACAATTTGATTGTGTCTGTAAATTGTGTAATTATCATTCTGCTTCCCGATCCCATACTGTTGATGGGAATGGTGCAGGAGTAATCCCGGTGCTGATCCTTGTGGAACACCATTTTCCACCTGCTACCAATCAGCCTAAATCCCTTTAACTCCTCTCCCTGTTTTGTGTGTGTGTGTCGCCAGCATTCTGCTGCTGTGTCCCCTAACTCCACTGGCTCTGTGATTACTCATCAGTCTGTTATGTCGGATCTTACTGACGGCCTTTAGAAACTCAAACTGTTTAACATCTATCATACTACTCAGATCTGTTATTTCTGATAGTTATTGAAATAATTGGATGAATTGTGTCAGGAATAATTTTGACTTTGGAATATGTGCCGACTATTTACTGTACTCTGTGTTACTGGATTTCTTTTACTCAGACTTCTAATTCCGTGTTTCCTACTGTTGACATTGTGACTGGAAGATTGTATTATATTCTGTTCTATATTCAAGAACAACTGAGACCGACTTCTGCTTTCCAATGCTTTGGTAATTATTCTGATGGTGATCAGAGAGTAGATAATATTGTCTCTGCTGTTTCTCACTGTCTATTCTATGGAACATTTGGTGCTGAAATCCATCTGCCTCCAGTAATCTCCCTCTACCTGGACCCCACCCTCTGGCCTCCTATCAGCCCTTGGTCTTTTCATTGAGATCTGTCAGTGCGACATCCACCGTCTCAATGTCTCTGTGCCTCTCACCAACTCTATCCTGACTCACTCTAAACTTCCTCCAATCCTCTCTCTCATATCCAACCCTGACCTGGTTATCTAAGCTGTTCACAAGGGTGGTGCCCTTATTGTCTGGTGTACTGACTTATTCCTCACAGAGGCTGACCGTCAACTCTCTGGTCCATCCAGGAACCTACCACTGGACCAGCAGCACACCACCAAACATCATGATATTGTTTCCAGGACTTTCACTAACCTCATCGACTCTGGATATCCTCTGTCCACAGCCTCGGACATCATAGTCCCGCAACCCCACACATCCTGCATCAACCTCCCGCTTCTACCTCCTTCCCAAAATCCACAAACAGGAAAGTCCCAGTACACCCATTATTTCGGCCTGTTCCAGCCCCACCAAAATCAATTCTTCCTATCTTGATTCCATCGGCTTAACCCTGTTCTGCCCCTTCCCAAATACATTGGTAGCGCAGTGACACAGTGGTTTGCACTGCTGCCTCACAGCATCAGGGTCCACGGATCAATTCCAACCTTGGGTGACTGGCTGTGTGGAGACTGCACTTTTTCTCCGTGTCTGCGTTGGTTTACTCTGGGTGCTCTAGTTACCTTCCACAGTCCAAAGATGTGCAGGTTAAGTGGATTGGCCAAGTTAAATTACTCGGTAGTGTCCAAAAAGATGTGCAGGATAGATTAAGGGGTTAATGATATAGGGAAGGTGTGAGCTAGGTTGAGGTACTCTTTCAGAGGTTTGGTACAGTCTGAATGGGCCGAATGACCTTCTGCACTGTGGGGATTCTATGATTCCTGATTCCTCTGGTACAGCATGTTATATAAATAATGTCCCTTTTCCTGGCCCTAACCGTCTAATCTTCAAAATGGATGTCCAGTCCCTCTGCACTTCCGTTCCTCAACACGAGGGTTGTGTACAGATCCTCATACCCTGCTTTCTGTAAAGACAGCATCTCATTCTCCAACTTTCTCCGCCTCCATCGCCTCTGTTCTGATGATGACGTGTTTGAAAATAGCCCGTCTGGTATGCCTGTCTTTTCCTTAACCGGGGTTGTCCCCATCACTTTGCTTTGTGTACAGGGCTCTCATTCGTCTTCAATTCATTTCTCACATCTCTGTCCTCACACATACCCTCCCTCCCGGAAACATGATAGTGTCTCCCTGTCGTCACTTTCCAGACCATCAGCCTCCACATTGAAAGGAAAATCCTCCTCCATTTCTGCCAACTCCAGCATGATGTCACCATGAAACACATCTTCACCTCTCTCCAACCGCCCTCCTCAATTTCTGCATGCGTCAGGTACCGCTCACTCCGCGACACCCTTGCCCACTTACCCATCACACACCACGCCCTTTTCCCTTCCCACGGTATCTTCTCTTGCAATAAATGATGGTGCAACAACTATCCCTTTACCTCCTCCCGTCTCATGGTTGTCAGCAGCAAACTCTCCTTTCTGGTGACACAGCGTTTCACTTCTGTTCCTACAATTTGTTCTACTGTATTCGCTGCTACCAATACCGTATCCTCTACATTGGGGAGACTAAACACAGACTGCGACACTGCGTTGTGCAACACCTTCACTCAGCCCACAGCATTACCCCAGCCTTCCTCTTTCTGCCATTGGTTTCTGTAACTTTACAGGGCAGCACGGTAGCATTGTGGATAGCACAATCACTTCACAGCTCCAGGGTCCCAGGTTCGATTCTGGCTTGGGTCACTGTCTATGCGGAATCTGCACATCCTCCCCGGATGAGTCTCCTGGAAAAGAGAGCTCTGGAAGCGCGCACTTTTCCAGGAGACTCATCCGGAGTGAGACTCATACAGAGTGGGAGATTGAAACTTGGTAATTTGGTGCAGTGAGATAAATCAGCAAAGGTAAGTGGAAAATCTAATTCTGCTGTTTTTCAGTTAAAATTGCAGTGTGGAGCTTAGTGTCTGATTGGTTGAAGCTGCCCCACCCTAATTGCTGAGAGGCAGTTATCTGTCAATCACGTGAGGCCTGTTTAGGGGCACATTGTATTCTTCTCTTTGAAGTTAAGGTATTTTTTGAGTCATCGGTTAGCTGAGGTCTGTATAAAAGACAGACAGAGAGCGCACACAGTAAGCTAGCACTTTTCCAGGAGACACATCTGGAGTGAGACTCAGCCAGAGTGGGAGATTGAAACTTGGTAATTTGGTGCAGTGAGGTAATTCGGTGCAGAGTGTGAGGAGGTGCTTTTTAACCCTGGTAAGTGACTGGTAAGTAGTCTCTCTTTTTCTTTTCATTGTCTAATTTATTTATTTTTATTTTGAAATTCTAGTTGTTTAAGTTTACCAAGGGTTTAAGACATGGCAGGAGATCCCAGACCCGTGTCATGCTCCTCGTGTGCGATGTGGGAGCTCAGGGACACGTCCACTGTCCCTGGCTCCTTCACGTGCAAGAAGTGTGTTCAGTTGCAGCTCTTGTGAGACCGCTTGACGGCTCTGGAGCTGCGGATGGACTCACTTTGGAGCATCCGCGATGCTGAGGAGGTCGTGGATAGCACGTTTAGCGAGTTGGTCACACCGCAGGTGAAGGTTACTGAGGGAGATAGAAAATGGGTGACCAAAAGAAAGAGCAAGAGTAGGAAGGCAGTGCAGGTGTCCCCTGCGGTCATCTCCCTGCAAAACAGATATACCGCTTTGGATACTGTTGAGGGAGATGGCTCACCAGGGGAAGGCAGCAGCAGCCAGGTTCATGGCACCGTGGCTGGCTCTGCTGCACAGCAGGGCAGGAAGAAAAATGGCAGGGCTATAGTGATAGGGGACTCGATCGTAAGGGGAATAGACAGGCGGTTCTGTGGACGCAATCGAGACTCCAGGATGGTATGTTGCCTCCCTGGTGCAAGGGTCAAGGATGTCTCCGAGCGGCTGCAGGACATTCTGGGGCGGGGGAGGGGGGGAGTGTTAACAGCCAGCTGTCGTGGTGCACATAGGCACCAACGATATAGGTAAAAAACGGGATGAGGTCCTACAAGCGGAATTCAGGGAGTTAGGAGTTAAACTAAAAATTAGGACCTCAAAGGTAGTAATGTCAGGATTGCTACCAGTGCCACGAGCTAGTCAGAGTAGGAATGTCAGGATAGATAGGATGAATGCGTGGCTCGAGAGATGGTGCAAGAGGGAGGGATTCAAATTCCTGGGGCATTGGGACCGGTTCTGGGGGAGGTGGGACCAGTACAAACCGGACGGTCTGCACTTGGGCAGGACTGGAACCGATGTCCTAGGGGGGGGTGTTTTCTAGAGCTGTTGGGGAGGGTTTAAACTAATGTGGCAGGGGGATGGGAAGCAATGCAGGAAGTTGGAAGGTAGTAAAACAGGGACAGAAACAAAAGGAAGTAAGGGGAAAAGTGCAAGGCAGAGAAGACATAGTCAGAAATCCATAAGGGCGACAGTACAAGGTACAATGACTGAGGGGAGCACAGTGAATAGGCCAAGTAATAACAAAAGGAATAAAACTGGAGATGTTAAGATACAAAACAGAGGTAAAAAAACCAACATAAGTGTACTTTACCTGAATGCTCGTAGTATTCGGAATAAAGTAAATGAGTTGGTGGCACAAATCATCGTAAATGACTATGATTTAGTGGCCATTACTGAAACATGGTTAAAGGATGGTCACGACTGGGAGTTAAATATCCGAGGGTATCAAACTATTCGGAAGGACAGAGTGGATGGTAAGGGAGGTGGTGTTGCTCTGTTATTTAAGGATGACATCCGGGCAATAGTAAGGGATGACATCGGTGCTATGGAGGATAAGGTTGAATCCATTTGGGTGGAAATCAGGAATAGTAAGGCGAAAAAGTCACTGATAGGAGTAGTCTATCGGCCACCAAATAGTAACGTTATGGTGGGGCAGGCAATAAACAAAGAAATAACTGATGCATGTAGAAATGGTACAGCAGTTATCATGGGGGATTTTAATCTACATGTCGATTGGTTTAACCAGGTCGGTCAAGGCAACCGTGAGGAGGAGTTTATAGAATGTATCCACGATAGTTTCCTAGAACAGTATGTAATGGAACCTACGAGGGAACAAGCGGTCCTAGATCTTGTCCTGTGTAATGAGACAGGATTGATTCATGATCTCATAGTTAGGGATCCTCTCAGAAGGAGCGATCACAATATGGTGGAATTTAAAATACAGATGGAGGGTGAGAAAGTAAAATCAAATACTAGTGTTTTGTGTTTAAACAAAGGAGATTACAAGGGGATGAGAGAAGAACTAGCTAAGGTAGACTGGGAGCTAAGACTTTATGGTGGAACAGTTGAGGAACAGTGGAGAACCTTCCAAGCGATTTTTCACAGTGCTCAGCAAAGGTTTATACCAACAAAAAGGAAGGACGGAAGAAAGAGGGAAAATCGACCGTGGATATCTAAGGAAATAAGGGAGAGTATCAAATTGAAGGAAAAGCATATAAAGTGGCAAAGATTGCTGGGAGATTAGAGGACTGGGAAATATTTAGGGGGCAACAGAAAGCTACTAAAAAAAGCTATAAAGAAGAGTAAGATAGAGTATGAGAGTAAACTTGCTCAGAATATAAAAACAGACAGTAAACGTTTTTACAAATATATAAGACAAAAAAGAGTGGCTAAGGTAAATATTGGTCCTTTAGAGGATGAGAAGGGAGTTTTAATAATGGGAAATGAGGAAATGGCTGAGGAACTGAACAGGTTTTTTGGGTCGGTCTTCACAGTGGAAGACACAAATAACATGCCAGCGACTGATAGACATGAGGCTATGACAGGTGAGGACCTTGAGAGGATTGTTATCACTAAGGAGGTAGTGTTGGGCAAGCTCATGGGGCTAAAGGTAGACAAGTCTCCTGGCCCTGATGGAATGCATCCCAGAGTGCTAAAAGAGATGGCTAGGGAAATTGCAGATGCACTAGTGATAATTTACCGAAATTCACTAGACTCTGGGGTGGTCCCGGTGGATTGGAAATTAGCAAACGTGACAGCTACTGTTTAAAAAAGGAGGTAGGCAGAAAGCAGGAAATTATAGGCCAGTGAGCTTAACTTCGGTAGTAGGGAAGATGCTGGAATCTATCATCAAGGAAGAAATTGTGAGGCATCTGGATACAAATTGTCCCATTGGGCAGACGCAGCATGGGTTCGTAAAGGGCAGGTCATGCCTAACTAATTTAGTGGAATTTTTTGAGGACATTACCAGTGCAGTAGATAACGGGGAGCCGATGGATGTGGTATATCTGGATTTCCAGAAAGCCTTTGACAAGGTGCCACACAAAAGGTTGCTGCATAAGATAAAGATGCATGGCATTAAGGGTAAAGTAGTAGCATGGATAGAGGATTGGTTAATTAATAGAAAGCAAAGAGTTGGGATAAATGGGTGTTTCTCTGATTGGCAATCAGTAGCTAGTGGTGTCCCTCAGGGATCCGTGTTGGGCCCACAATTGTTCACAATTTACATAGATGATTTGGAGTTGGGGACCAAGGGCAATGTGTCCAAGTTTGCAGATGACACTAAGATGAGTGGTAAAGCGAAAAGTGCAGAGGATACTGGAAGTCTGCAGAGGGATTTGGATAGGTTAAGTGAATGGGCTAGGGTCTGGCAGATGGAATACAATGTTGACAAATGTGAGGTTATCCATTTTGGTAGGAATAACAGCAAACGGGATTATTATTTAAACGATAAAATATTAAAGCATGCCACTGTGGAGAGAGACCTGGGTGTGCTAGTGCATGAGTCACAGAAGGTTGGTTTACAAGTGCAACAGGTGATTAAGAAGGCAAATGGAATTTTGTCCTTCATTGCTAGAGGGATGGAGTTTAAGACTAGGGAGGTTATGTTGCAATTGTATAAGGTGTTAGTGCGGCCCACCTGGAGTATTGTGTTCAGTTTTGGTCTCCTTACTTGAGAAAGGACGTACTGGCGCTGGAGGGTGTGCAGAGGAGATTCACTAGGTTAATCCCAGAGCTGAAGGGGTTGGATTATGAGGAGGTTGAGTAGACTGGGACTGTACTCGTTGGAATTTAGAAGTATGAGGGGGGATCTTATAGAAACATTTAAAATTATGAAGGGAATAGATAGGATAGATGCGGGCAGGTTGTTTCCACTGGCGGGTGACAGCAGAACTAGGGGACATAGCCTCAAAATAAGGGGAAGTAGATTTAGGACTGAGTTCAGGAGGAACTTCTTCACCCAAAGGGTTGTGAATCTATGGAATTCCTTGCCCAGTGAAGCAGTTGAGGCTCCTTCATTACATGTTTTTAAGGTAAAGATAGATAGTTTTTTGAAGAAAAAAGGGATTAAGGGTTCTGGTGTTTGGGCGGGAACGATAGCAAAATTTAAGATGCATCTGGACAGATATATGAACGGGTGGGGAACAGAGGGAAGTAGATCCTTGGAAAATAGGCAACAGGTTTAGATAAAGGATCTGGATCGGCGCAGGCTGGGAGGGCCGAAGGGCCTGTTCCTGTGCTGCAATTTTCATTGTTCTCTGTTCTTTGTTCTTTAAGATTATGCCCACAACTGAAGTAAGGCTCATTGGTCTTTAGTTACCGGGGTTGTCTCTACTCCCCTTCTTGAACAAGGGGACAACAACACTCTATCATTATTCAGAGTGGCCCCTGTGTGGTATTTCATTAATGACAATGGTCCCAGTGCAATATTTGATTATTTACAGTCGTCGCTATGTAGTACATCATTATTTACAGTGGTCCCTGTGCAATATAGGATTATTCACAATGGTCCCTGTGCAGAATATCATTATTTACAGTTGTCGGTGGATAGTATATCATTATTTACAATATAGCCTGTTACTGGGAGGTAGCCATACACAAGGGGTCGGGCAAGAGGAGCTAAAAGCAAATATCACACAACCAATTATTATTTGTGCAACATCGATAGAAAATACGAAATTAGTTTTCAGTCCATTAAACACAGCAAATAACTAAAAATATTTCATTGCATCTTTCCCTGTGATTGTAAAAGGATTGTTCATTGCAATAATCACAGGCGGTTTCTAATTATTCTTCAGACCATAATCATATTAAGATTGTTATTCAGTGGAATAGAATCTGTAAGTCCTTTCTTTTCAAATAAATTGAGAGTAACCAATTATTTTTCTCCAATTAAGCGGCAATTTAACGTGGCCAATCCACCTGCCCTGCACATCAATGGGTTGTGGGGCGGAAACCCACTCAAACACAGGGTGAATGTGCAAACTCCACACGGACAGTGACCCAGAGACGGGATCAAACCTGGGACCTGGGCGCCGTGAGACAGCAGTGCTAACTACAACGCCACCGTGCTGCCCCTTGAATCTGTCATTCTTGATCACAAAACAATAACATCAATTAAAATGCATTTGTTCAGCTCACAATCACAATCAATGGGATTCTCCCTCGGCAGCATCTCCAATCCCGTAGGCAGCGCACCCATGTCCGTGGGTTTCCCGATGGGGTGGGGTGGTCACAATGGGAAACCTCATTGACCGACTGCGGGAACGGAGAATCCCGTTGTGGCGGGGGTGAGCAGTGCCGGATAACGGGGCTGGCAGGACGGAGAACCGGATACAGGACATTAAAACAATGATCATTTTGCAAGAGAATTATCATGGCAAGATACTGATTAATCCATTGATCACTAACGGTATCAATAAATATTTTAACTTCACACAATAATATGTATTTAGAAATATTTTCCATGTCTATGATTTTTTTTTTTTTTTTTTTATAAATTTAGATTACCCAATTATTTTTTCCAATTAAGGGGCAATTTAGTGTGGCCAATCTACCTACTCTGCACATTTTTGGGTTGTGGGGGTGAAACCCACGCAGACACGGGGAGAATGTGCAAACTCCACACGGACAGTGACCCAGAGCCGGGATCGAACCTGGGACCTCAGCGCCGTGAGGCAGCTGTGCTAACCACTAGGCCACCGTGCTGCCCTATTCCATGTCTATGATACCAGCAATTATGTCTCAGGATTTAATTCCATGAATCACAGTTGTGCCATAACTGAATAGAGTGAGAATTCTCTCTGCCTGTTTCTACCAATGAAAACTGAGCAAATGGGGCAGCACGGTAGCATAGTGGTTACCACTATGGCTTCACAGCGCCATGGTCCCAGGTTCGATTCCTGCTTGGGTCACTGTCTGTGCCGAGTCTGTACGTTCTCCCCGTGTCTGCGTGGGTTTCCTCTGGGAGTTCCGGTTTCCTCCCACAAGTCCCGAAAGACGTGTTGTTAGGTGAATTGCAGATTCTAAAATCTCCCTCTATGTACCCGAACAGGCGCAGGAGTGTGGCTACTAGGGGCTTTTCACAGTAACTTGATTACAGTGTTAATGTAAGACTACTTGTGAAAGTAAAGATTAGTATTATTAGTAGTAGTTAAGATTTTATTATCATTTTAATCGTTAAACACATGATGCCTTTTCGTCCGCTGTCTGGCCCAGAAGGTGTGGGATTTCCTCCTCCAGTCTCTCAGTCCCATTACCTCGTGTTCGTTGTTCAATACAAACACTTGTAACATATACTATTGATTGCGATATTGAACTCCTGTCACAGCAATACCTGATTTAAATGGTTATAACAAAGAACAAAAGACAAATATAAGTACAACATAGATATTGGCCCTTCAGCCCTTGCAGTTTGAGAGGGAGAAGCTGGAGTCAGATGGAACGGTATTACAATTAAAGAGGGGTAACTACAAAGACATGAGGGAGGAGCTGGCCAGAGTTGATTGTAAAAGGAAGCACAAAGGGACTCGGGAGTCCTTGTTCACGATTGTCTTAATGTTAACGTGCAGGCTCAGTCGGCAGTTAGTAAGGAATTTGCAATGTTAGAGTTCATGTCGAGAGGGCGGGAGTACCAGAACAGGGATGTACTTCTGAGGCTGTATAAGGAACTGGTCAGACCCCATTTGGAGAACTGTGAGCAGTTTGGGGCCCCGTATCTGAAGAAGGATAGGCTTCTCTTGGAAAGGGTCCAGAGGAGGTTCACTGCAATGATCCCTGGAATGAAGAGCTTCTCATGTGAGGAATGGTTGAGGACTCTGGCTCTGTACTCGTTGGAGTTTAGAAGGATGAGGGGGGATCTCATTGAAACTTACAGGATACTGCGAGGCCTGGATAGAGTGGATGTGGAGAGAATGTTTCCAGGTAGGAGAAACTAGAACCAGAGGACACAATCTCAGACTAAAGGGTCGATCCTTTAAAACAGAGATGAGGAGGAATTTCTTCAGCCAGAGGGTGGTGAATCTGTGGAACTCTTTGCTGCAGAAGGCTGTGGAGGCCAAATCACTGAGTGTCTTTAAGACAGAGATAGATAGATTCTTGATTAATAAGGGGATCAGGGGTTATGGGGAGAAGGTGAGAAGGTAGTAT